>NW_025776896.1:0-123941 GCF_021130785.1 Homalodisca vitripennis | reverse complement strand
GGTAACAGGGCAATAGTTTTGTTAACAGCCACAATCCGAAAAATTTCTCTTGTCCAATTTCTGCGGTATTTATTTCCAAATACATCTTTCTTTATAGTAATTCTTACGCGGTCTCCAACCGAAAGTCTGGGTCTGAATACTAGACATCGTCCAGTGTTTGCGTACATGTTTCTTAAAGTTTGTTCATTGCTTGAATTCACTTCTGATGGGCTCATCTTTATAGTGCTATGAAATTTACTGTTATATTGACGTAGAAGCTTCTTGTAAATGTGGACACCATCTAAAAGAGTTTTGAATTTCAAAGTGCACTTTCATTTTTTCATTGAGAGTTCTATGGAAACGCTCTATAATGGCACTTTTTTCCTCATTTTCAGTATGGTATAACTTTATTTGATTTTTGTGTAAAAACTCTCTAAATTCCTTATTAACAAATTCTCGTCCTTTATATCCGTTGTGAAGAAGGTTCGGGGGTTTGTGACCAACCAATTTCGCTCTTCTTAATATTTTACCAAACGATTTAGTAACCTCTTGTGAGCTTTTTAGTTTTTAATGGTTCTGACCACGCATATTTTGAAAACGTATCAATTACATTAAGTATGTATCTGAATCCATCATTTTCCTTTGAAAACCTAATCATTACCAACAAGGTCTGCAGCCCACAAATCATCAATTACCAAAGTTACAATTTTTCTCTTAGGGAATCGCTTAACCACAGGTTTATGAACCTCTAATGCTCGAAGCAGGATTTCTTTCCGACTTTTCTGCTTCAATAATTCCTGATTACTATATCCACAATACACTTACAGTATACCAAACTAGTAATTTATAAGGTGCGGTGTCTCGCGGGCGCGGCGGTGACTGGACAGTGACGAGGCGCGTAAACGATTGTTTGTATACTTTTAGGAAACAACAACGCTGTGTCTCACACAGCGCGGTGGTGTGTGACGGTTCAGCAGTCGCGCGGCGCGGTGCTGACGAGGCGCGTGCCAATATGCTTGGCGGTGACGGTTCAACAATTCGCGGCCGCGGTTGCTGACGAGGCGCGTCGTGCCGATTGCTTGTATACTTACAGTAACAAACGCGTGGTGTCTGCGCGGTGGCGGGACAGCAATGACATGCGTGGTGATTCGCGCGGCGCGGTTCTGACCACCCATACTCACACTCTCTTAAGCTGGCCATTACATTAGACGATTTGGTCGCCCATCGACCGGCGACTTGATTTGCTGCCAGATTGCTGGCAATCAGATTGCTGAAAGAAGGTCATTGTTGACTCGGCAATCAAAACAAGCAATCTTAATGCAGCAATCTCTGTTTCACGTGTGAGCTGTCGAGTGGTTAAGATGGATGACGACGAGGTAGCGGCTGCTTTAATTGTTCTTGTGTGTTGTGAAGTGAAAAAGAAAAAGAAAAAAGAAAAAGGTTTTGGCGTAAGAAACTGGTATTTAAGCAGGAAATAAGTTTAGTGATATGTCGCTGTTAAAAACATTGCGCTGTGAAAACCCGGAAGACTTACTTAAGAAAAATAACTAAAAAAATACTTAAGAATGTCTGACAGTAACTTTCAACATCTTCTAAGTTTAGTGGAACCGTTAATTAAGAAACAAGTAACTCGTCTTATGCAACCCAATAAGCTCTGAAGAGCGTCTTGTGGCTACTTTGCGCTTTTTTAGCTACGGGTCGCACTTTTGAGGATTTGAAGTTTTCGACTGGAATTTCTCCACAGAGTTTGGGAAAAATCATTCCTGAAACTTGTGATGCTATTGTTGAAGTACTTCAAGAAACGTACATGAAGGTGAGCATACTTATAATTAAGTACTGTTGTAGCTTTCAGTGGGGAAAAATGGCTGCTATGTCGCCTTAAACATTTATCTTATTATTAAAAATAGATTAATATAAAAAAAAGAACATTAAAAATAAGATAACAATGAATGAATGAATACAAATATGAATAATAATAGGCTATTACAAAGTCAATAAGCTATTAACAAACCATCTGTTTTGAAAATGTTACTTTTTTTATATAGTTCATAGTTCATAAACACAGGCTAACATTTGCTGAGTTTGATCTTGACACACAAGATGGTAGTCGTTAAGAACACACAACATAATCTTGGAGACATAAGAACAATTTTATAGGTAATCTTCCTTATAGTGGCCCATAGAGAATTACTAGAAGAACCTGGAGAATATTGATAAGATGCTGAAGAAGAAGAGGAGCGTGATGGATTAGCAGGACAAGAGTCATCTTGGTAATGAGTGGTTTGATGTGTATTGTTAATGTTACTATTGTACCGTAACCCAAAATTTGTTGAGTATTGGACAGGTGCACGTTGTAACAGTAATGTCACTTTCTTCAGTAAGTTTTCCCTTGACCCCATAAAATAATACCTTGTTTTATCTCGAGATTGCCGGCAATCTGATGGATCGACTGAAAAATTTTTGGGCAATCACGCGGTCCGCTGGAGCGATCGTGAAAATGTTGGCAATCCTGATAGAAAGGGCCCCAATACATTAGGCGATTATTCCGGAAATCTGATCGCCGGCGATCAGATTTCCAGTCGATGCGCGAACAAAATCGGTCTAATGTATGGCCAGCTTTAGTCGCTCTCTAAAAATTCTGTCCCAGATTCGGTCTCACACGGTTCGATGACATGTGTGGTGATTCGCGCGGCGCGGTTCTGACCACCCGTTACTCACACTCTTGGTCGCTCTTCTAACAATTTTCTGTCCTGTCCCAGATTCGGTCTCACACGGTTTGTCCCTGAACAGGTCTCGGGTGCGTTGTCCCAGGAAACGGCCAAAGTATACTACTAACATGTAGGCAGATTCCTTATTTTACCTATGTTAGTTGGTATATGTACCATATAATAGTTTTAAATGTATATTGAAAAACTAATTCAGACACAGTAGTAAATGACATATTTTTAGCATCATTTATAATAATGGTAAAAAGTAACAATACTATGCTTAGTTTTAAGGGAAATTATTTCTACAATAAGTTATAAAGTTTCAAATTATATTTAATAATATTAATTTAAGTTATGTTTAAATATACTAAGTAAAATTAAAAAAGCATGGTATATTCACTATGGGGTTTATAGCAAATAAAAACCAAAGTGAGTACTAAACTTCCCCAAATAACAGTAAAATCCGTGCGTTCTGCTCTAGTGACTTGGCATTTAATCACTACATTTAGAACACACAAACCAATACTTAAACCTTTTATTTTTTGAGATGTTTCGATAGCAAGGCCATCTTCGTCGGACCATCACATAATAAAAAATAATAAATCTGACGATTGCACACCAGACAAATTGCACACCATTGTTGGTCCGAAGACCATCATATGAATTGGGATGAAGCCCACATAATACATCGGGAACCACATTTCTTCAAAAGGAAATTAATTGAGGCAACATACATCTTGGGCTTGGCGACAAATTGCACACCATTGTTGGTCCGAAGACCATCATATGAATTGGGATGAAGCCCACATAATACATCGGGAACCACATTTCTTCAAAAGGAAATTAATTGAGGCAACATACATTAAATTGGCAGACCAACCAATCAGTCAACCATCAGTCGAGATTAGGCCGCTTTGGTTGCCAATTCTAAAAAATGAACTAAAGAGAATACCAAAAGTATCAAACGGATCGGATATTTGCAATAAACCAATGCGGAGTCACAATATGGTTTTAAGAAGTTTCATCTCGCATGAACCAATAATAACGAAAGGGCCCATTCCTGTTCCCCTTCCCTTGTATTTCCGCCATCTTGTTTTAGCCGGGCCGTCACGATTACCATTGGCTACCCCCTCTGGTCAGTCGTAGATGGTTAGTAGACGAGTGAAGACATATTGTGACCTGTATTCCGTAGTTTAGTTTAATGATTAGTGTTTTGTATAGTTTTTTTATTAAGTGCATGTCTTTAGTGTTAGTGAAGTTGACATACAACATGTAGGTTGTGATTCCTGGACTCAGGCGTGCCACAACGCTTTAGTAAGATTTGTTTATTTTAACCTAGTTTGTAATTATGTATTAGGTTAGTTCTTTACCTGAAGAAGAGATCAGATTGCAGATCTCGAAACGTAGTGTTACTGTTTTCTTGTTTCACTTAACGATGGCAAATGTCCGGAAAAATCCTGTTTCCTTCACAAATCTGACGAAAATGTAATATACAACATAAAAGGTTTCCATAAAAACTCTAAATATATTTGTATAGAAAACTATTTAAACGGTAGTATTATTTTACATTGAATATGTGACTTAATGCAGATTTACTGTACGCACTTTCCGTAATGTTTAGTTAATACACAGTAACATAACATAAATAAATTTATATTTAGCAAACCATTCTTACAATTTAACTTATGAATTAAATAATGCGCAAGTAATTAATTTAATGCTTAAATTTAAGTTTACAGAAAATTTAATTGCACACGTGACACTTAATGCATGAAAACATGAAAATTTATTATTAATATTTCGAAAATCAATTTATATTGAAAGTAATTTAAAAAGAAAAAAAAATACATCTTCATAGAAGGAGGTTAAAGAATTTCATACATAAATTATATTGCTTAAATTAAAACATTTAAAATGTTTAAAAGAATGTTGATGAAAAAGTATTTGTTATTGTTTTTAGTTCGTATATAGGTATAGAGTGGTATATGTTTAAATACACATTTTAACTCGTTGTACTGTAAGCTCATAAAAAATAATAAACCAAAAACTAACACAAACTTGTATCTGAAAGTGCAAAAGACAGCTGTGACGATCTCAGATTCCTTGTATAAAACTTTTCAAAATTACCCTTTGTAACATTGTGCATCTTGAATACTAATTGATATACCTTCAATAGGAACATATATTATAGAGGAAATTAGTTCATTACTTGCTCCGCTACTTCATAGATTTTGACTTTAATAAGTAACCTAACCATTCTTATTTAATACTTGAATAGTAATCTCTTGGTTTTCATAAAATAAACATCGTATAGGTAAATTATTATTAAAAAATCAAATATCCTGTTACATCGATCTCTTCAAAAGTGTTTTTTATATGTGGCAACTTTCATATGTAGCATTCTGATATAAATTTATTTAATATGGAAGACAATTAAATTGAATTAATAGACCAATTTTACTTCATTGTATTCTTTCGTTGTATAACATCTGTTTGAAAATAATACCCTACCTAATCTAAGGTTCTATTGGATTTTGGTTAAGACTTTAATATAAATTTGTAAAGAACCTATTTATATGATATAGGAATAAACTGATTTGAAAATTAAATGTTTACTGTAAAGTTAGAACTTTAAAGTATTTTCAATCAAATTATATCAACATTTATGTATGTATATAATTACATATAATGTATATGTAATACATATGTAAATATGTAGCGTTTTTAAAGCTACGATGGTTTATTTTTTAAATTAAATACTATTAAAATATTCTCATCAGTTGTAGTGCTTGTAAATATTCTAAAATGAATATTGATTAAGACATGAAAGCTTTTAAACTGGAATATTCATATCAGTCAAATCTGCGCTTTCTTCAAGAACGATGGCAGCCTATTGTACCTATCTTTTACAGGGCAGGAAATGTCTCACACAAATTGACGTATAAGGGGTTGCATAACAACCCAATGTTGGGATATCATACGATGCCAGGGAGAGCTTGGAGCCGCTTTACGCGTAACTACTTACAGTCTCCTTACTAGTTATATCCTGAGGTCCTTTTCATAAGTAAAAGATTTAATTGTAGAATATTACTTTCTTTATTAGTATTCGAAAGTTTACGTTCTCATTTTTCACCATTTCTAAGACAAGTTTATTTTTAGCAACAAAATAAATGTCACGCAAAAATAAATAATTATTAAATATACGTTTATCAACCAAGGATATACTAAAATTGCAATAAGCACTTCGAATAAAATGTTATTTGTTTTAAACGTTCATAAATGTAGAGGTGTCGTTTTTAGTTATTGAATGTTGCACTAATTGCTAAAACAAGAATACTTAAAATGTAATTTTACAACAAATATTTCCAGAATTATAAATCATTGACTGCGAACAAACAAGGTATTGTTACGAAACATTTTAAAACAGATAAATGATAGAAGTTACTTCAAAATGTTGTTGGGTAGAATCACTTTCATTGCATAACATTAAAGCATTATAATATTTATGAAAGCTTTTAATTTAAAGAAAATGTATTCTAAAATTTACTTACACTTTTTCATGACTTATCGAATGAAAACTTTCTGTACTATTTACAATTTGTTAAGTTATCACAGAACTTTGTGCATAGCTAAATATAACTATTATTTCTTGTTTTATTTTATTTGGATGGATCGTAATATTAATATTATTATGTTTAATTGTATATGTTAATAAATAACCAGCAGCGACACAGTTTTTTTAATTCCCACAGCAAATTTTAGTTACGATAAGAAATAGTCAATATTGTATATAAGTTAGGAATTCTCAGTAACAATAAGGACATCAGGACCTGATACAAAACTCAGAGAAAGGATCAGTGCTATCAGATACAAACGTGTGTTGAATGCTAACATGACATCACAGTATTGGCAGGATATTATTGCTTCAATAACAGTTTTCTTTGATATCCAAACCACATTCCTTCCTTGGAACCGAATCAAATTACACAGCATAAAATGTTCACAATCATCTCGCCTTATCATTATTCACAAAATAAAACATTATAAGTGCAATAAAATAAGTGATCGTAACAATGGATTTTTACACAACATGGCCCTATTGTTATTAACCTATAAAAAGTCCTTTTTTAATTTTTTTCCTGGGAATATATATAAAGGTAACAAGATTTTTCCGGACATATAAGTTTAGTTGTTACATATATCTCCTTGTTTCGATTGATCTTAAATTCGCAAATTAAGGGGATTCTAAGTTATATATTGTTTTGTAACAAACCCAAAACAATATCCCCGATCGCAATAGGAATTTTGGATTAAGAGAGTTTTGTTGGCTTTCATGTCACTGGGACATTTCAGTAGATGTCGCTTAGGGATACCCTAACGCCAATTTCGGTATGCAGATGTTATGCAAAATACGAGTACATAGCCAGATCAACTTCAAACTTCAAATGGTATATAACATCAAACGTGTTACCTTATTTACTTTTCATTTAATTCAAATATTTTCTTTTCTGCTGTGAGCGTTTTATTTGACACACGGTTTGGTTTAGCTTCCTTTTATTTTGCTTTGAATTCTAAGAATAATTTAGAATTTTGTATTACACAATTTATATAATAGCAAAGTTTTATTAAATCTGGGAAAGTAGGAATCTCTAAATTGAACAAACATTCCCTTATGAACAAAGTAATGTCTTATAATATAGAGAAACATTATACATAATTATCATACATACAAATATATTCATATTTTCTTTGTTCCAGCTAACATCTTAATTTATTAAGACTACTTAAACACATGACATGGCTTCGCCTTTGTGTTATAAAGTCCCCTTCCAACAAATTTAAGGGTTTCGTACCTTTTCTAAATTAGAGGAAAAGGAGTCTGGGCTAAATAACTGAATTTTTATTGTTATAAAATCATACATCCATTCAAAAATACATGAAGGCTTCAAACAAGTATACTATTTATTCAGAAAGTCATTTGATGAATCATAGGTAGACTAATATATTGTTCCCTAGTTAGGTGAAAGTATAACATTTATTATTTAAAGGTCAAATAATTTCCATAAAATATTATTAAATGCAACTAAACAAGCATATTGTTTTAAAGGCTATGTAAATTTTCCACAGTTTTATATTTTAAACTGTATAATTTCCGTCATAATAAGGTCATTTAATGTTAAAAGACAGCATAAAAGGTTTTATAAATCTTCCAGCACAAAATCCACTTGTGAAACATTGCCGTGTTCAATCCATATGGTATTATTAACCTATGTATTACAAAGGAATAAATACTAGTATTTTGTTCTGCATAAAAGTTTTCCCCAGTCATTATGTTACTTTTACACGTTTGTGTATTTTAGACTTTCACGCAGTCAAATTTCGTTTACTTTCAAAGAATACTCAACTTTTTCTGATTTAGCTAATATTATTTTAAAGTAAATTACATATTAATTGTCTGAACATTAACTAATTGCAGTTGGACAAAAATAATTTTTAAGACAAAGAAAGCATTTAAATCCTTTATTTATACAGATTTTTATTGTACTACTAAATAATTTTTACAAAGTTCTCAGACCTTCTATTAATAAAAGGGATAATCTTTCTGAGCAAAATAAACCATATTACAGTAAGGTGAGGAAAGGAGTACAGACAATTGTTCCTAAAACTGTTAACACTTTCTTTAAAAAAAGCCTTAAATTTGTTATCAACTCGGATTTAAAGTTAATTCTATGATCCCCTGACTTGCACTAATATCCAAATCAAGTTTAAAAAATGGGTCAATAATTTTTGTACAAAAACATTACTTTTTCTTCATTACTCTGTTTGGTAATGGTTACTTTAACAGGATAATTTACAACGTAAGTTAATTTCAGCGTAGCTGGAAGTAGACCCCTTTTCAGACAAACGTTTGTATATATTTTTTCATTATTGCAGTTAGGCAAACGCTACTGCAGTACTGGAAATAACTCAAACGGAAAGTAAATTTCAATGCCAAAAGTAGACTCTATAAAAAAAACAAAAACAAAACAACTTTCGTATCTGTTTATATAAGCAATTTCCTGATTGGAGAAACAGCATAAACGGTACTAATGAACCAAAAATAATTTATACCACAAATAGATTACAAAAGTTATAAGGGCAATGTTTGACTGAGTATCGTTCCAGTGTTACTGAAGTCATTCAAGGTATTCAAAGGTATTCCATGAAATATTATGGACCTAAGGCTGAGATACTATCTAATATTATATAAAATATACTTATTAAGCAAAATGGTTGTTTTTAATGTTAATATTATAAAACAACTTATGGTTATTGCGTTTTAAAAACATATACAATATCATAACAACATGATGCAAAAAGGTTCACGTCATAAATACAGACAATCCTGACAAATTTATTTAACAAATAGTGCATGCAGGAGGCTCGGTTTGGCCACAATAACTTCCGACTAAAGCTCCAGATATGAATAACCGGAAGGTTTGAATAATCATTCGCTAATGACACGCTGTGTTGTTTCCTACTTAATAAGGTCCTTTTTATAAAATATTCTATAACAAGTATCCTCCTTTTAATGCAACTAATGCCTTCATGTAAAAATACCTTTATAAAATTGGTGACATTTAAATAATAATAAAAGCATGTATATTTTATATATATATATATATATATATAAATATAAATTTCATTTCATAAAATTCAGGTCATTATTAATTACATTAAATTTATTTTAATATCAATTTATTTCTTCTATGATACTACAGAATAACACTTTTAAAAGAGACATTGTAAGGTAAGTTAGTTATAAAGATGTAATATTTAATTTGATTTAAGTTCGTAATTACTGAAAGTAAATAAAATATAAACCATATACCATATAAATATAATCAAAATATAAATAAGACAATTATCGGATATTTTTTTCAGCCCAGGTGCGTCAATACGTCACCACGCGTGAGAAGGTCCGTAAAAGTTTGATAATCTTATTTTGTCAATTAGTTTAAAGCAATTGTCAGGTCCAGTCTTACAGGATATATATTCTTCCATACGTAAATATTATTTCCGTACGTCATTACATTATTTATTATCTAAATTGTTTACCATAGTATGTTTTTATTAAGTAATAAACAAAAAAATGTTTGAAATACTTTTTGTCCAAAAAAAGGGGCTAGTCCAAAATTGAACAAAATATGGCATCTTTTCCATCAATATCAAAATGTATCTATTGTGATATTGATAATTTTTGTTTTGTATATTGATAATCTTGAAAGAATTTCACTTTGAGGTCTCTTATATTCTCTTGAAGCTTAAATGCCGAGTTGTAAACACGACTCTTGCATAAGTTCCTATAAAGCTTTGCACTCTTAAAAGAATGAGAGCAAGAGGAAACCCCTTGTTTCGGTCTTCTTTAACTTGAAGAGGATCTCTTCTAAACATGCTCATTGCTGAACTACATTTTTAAACATTTGCGTAAGCGTGTTTTTAAATCAACTTAAATGTTTATTTATATATCATTATTTCATGATTATATGATGAAGGAGGATAGCCCCGCGATAAAATGATTTGAAACGATTACCATTTAAAGGATTGCATTATTGTAAGTAATGGAAATTCCGTACAGCGATTATATATTATCTATTATCGAACAAGTAAAAAGAATATTTTGAATATATAGTCATGGTTTTACGTATAGTCCTATAAATCGTCATATATATGTTTGTATACATTGTGTCAAACATGTGAAACACAACAACTCACACACACAAGTAAACATGTGTTGTGTGTACATGTTTATATGTGAAATTTAAACTAAACTTAAGTAACTTATTAAATGAAAACTGTTTTGCTGTATTACAACCAATTTAATTTTTTATTTGAATAACACGATTATGATAATACTCGTGTATAATACGGGATGGAGTTAAATTAATGTAACCTTATATTTACAATTCTTACAAATCCTTTATAGTATTATTTTTATGTTAATATTAGTAACTCATAGACTACTAAATATGTTTGATATAGATTACTAAGGGCCACGTACACATAGCATAATAAGAAATAAAACATGTTCACAATGTTGTGTTTTGCCGTTATATATAGAGTAACAAAATAACAGTTCTTTTCAATTCTCAATATAAAAACATATCTTGAAACTTATAGTATTGAATATATCTGAATTACAATAAACGTGAATTGTAAATATAATAATTTAATTAATAATGAACATGTTATTCATGCCTTAGTTATTCTTTTAATAAATAAAATTGTTAAAGACTAAGTATATAATAATTATACATGATAATAGAATATTTATATAGCTATATCCATGTGTAAATATTATATAAAAAGAAAAAGAATGTAGAGCTTCAAAAGTGGATTTATTTTCAGTAAATTACAATTTAACTTGAATAGTTCTTACAAAGGAGTTTTATATCAAGTTCTGCTAGTTCTTACTGAAACCTAATATTTATTTTTTCGTCATTAAACCTTACTGTTTTAATTAGTCCAATAGGGGCTATAGGGAACTTTTTCTAGTGAACAAATTATATTTCTGCGTTGTAAATTTCAGCTTATGAACAATATTTTATACTCTTGCCAATAATCAATGTATATTACAATTAAAGATAAAAATAATTTCAATGTGCTCCAACAGTATAAATTACTGAAACACTAGTGTTCCTCCGGCAGCAATTCTCACTCTACTGGTTGACTTATATTAGCTAAACATTTATAGAAACTAAAGAAAATTTGTTTGTCTAATGAATATTGTACAACGATTCTTACTATATAACATAGAAAAATCTTTAACTAATCAAAAAACTTTTGTAATAATTTTTTTTTCTGAGACAAATTATAATTTCACCACAGTGCTAATCTTGATGTTTATATGAGTTTTATACTTCATAAGTAACTATCGGTTGCATGGTACATTTTATCGATTCTTTTGTTCAGGAAGTAAAATCAGAATGGACGTTTATTAGTTCCTTTGTATTATTTTTTACCTCTTGTTTGATCAAAAATGTTCATACGTCTCCAAAATTGCATCTATGGATAAATATTTCAGTGTTCGTATTTTGAAGTAGTTAACTGTGTAGTGGGTGTGGTTTGGGTAAAGTAGGGAGTGCCGTTTGCTGAGTGAACAAAGACATAGATAGATTCATATGTGTTAGACAATGTTGGATTAATTGTTTTAAGTAAAATAAGTTAGCCTTTTAATCTTAAGTTAATACATTACAAAAATGTTCCCTTTTCCCCATTTTATTTTAACATCGTTGGGTTCGTTTCGGGTTTTACTCTAGTAATGAAGATGATGGTAGTCATTCATCAGGTTTTTGCAATAAGTACATTAAAAACTGCATAGTAGGTATCTTAGTACCATTAAAAGAATTATAGTTTTAATATTTTTTTACATATTACCAAACAATTATTTTGCACCATGAACAGTAAGAGTTAAATATTTTAATCGAGTCTATGTAGCATTAAGTGGAAATTTCAACGACCAGAATGGACTTAACATAGTTAACTTTAAAGGGATATTATTCTGTTCCAGGTGAACTCTTCAAACATCATTTCACATCGTGCAAGCTTTAAATTAAATTCCAGGAATTTTTGTATATGCAGCTAAATTGTCTGACGATCTTTTACTACTGCGATTGTAATTTACATATTGCCTTTCCAAAATTTTATCCTATACCTTTTAGAATCGATGTGATGCTTCGAATTTAATATCGATGTAACTTTTTCCTAATCCTGTTAACTGTATAGAAATATATGGATGTATCTGGGTAATCTTCAAAGAGCATTTGCTCATATAATACTCTGGAGATTTTTCTATCTCTGGATATTGAAAACTTACTTTAGGTAAAAAGTTTTAAATCTGCCTCCTGCAATCTACTTTCCATCTAATTTGTTGTTAGTCTTGTAGTTGAATTTGCATTTTTTCAAAGAGGAAAATAGGTGATATTAACATAAAGTAATATTTTCATCGTTACGCTGATATGGAAGAAACTACTTAGTGTTCAGTGAAACAATGTAGGGGTTTCATTAGGCTAGTACTATGGAAGATTCCTATTTATTCAAGCCTACAGCATTTTTTTTATATATTCATATGAATAAAACTTAACAAGTACTACTTTTCTGTAAAAACTGCCTCGTACTTTAGGAGACTGGTGTAGGTCATTATTCCTTTCAGTTCATTCGCCATCAGGTTGTTGGCCATGTAAATTTATAAGAATACATCAAATCATGAGCTATGACATGTTATTGGACAACGTTAACGGATTGATAAATAATGAGTAAATTTCTAACGGCCAGATGTCTTTATGAAAATCACAAGTCAGAAGCAAAAAAAGCCTTGTGAAAAAAATTGAAATAATTCTATGCATGGTAATTAATTTATAGTTTTAAGTTCTAGCGGTTGATGATGTTTAAATTTAAATTGTTTTGGAAGTTATCACACTTGGAATTTTGTAATGATTTGGTTTTTCGGAAAAATAAAAGCAAACCAGCATTATATTCATCATAAAAATTTCTAGGTTCATTACTAGACATAATCATATAAAGATGTTTTAGTGCTTTGTCTGATTTACCATTTTATGCTTATGCACATTACCATATCACGTGGCTCAAGAAAACAACGAAAATGCCTCAAAAATTTAGTAATTACTACTGTGCAAAGGAAGCAATAACTGCCATCTTTCCGTGGGCTGCATGTATTAGTAACTACTAGTTCTTATTTATTTTATTCACTTAGCCTAATGTAGATCCATTCGTTGGACTGAAAAGCGATAAAACTACGGTAAAAGGGAATATTCTTCTTGTATAAAAGGGAAGTTCCTACTTGTATTATTGCTCATTGCAAAATCGTCATAGGTTTTGCGATTTACAGAGTGTCCAAAACCAATCCACTATTTATATAAGAAGAACGACTAATAGTTTGCTGGAACCACAAAATAAACTTTAAACTACTTTAAATTAATTTAATATAAATATTTAAACCTACGTTGCCATTGTGTGACGGTTTTATTTAACATGAATGTTGAGTTTGACACCAGTTCACCTTCCTCTTAATGCAGCGTTCATAATATTATTCTGTTAAAGACTTGACTTTTGGAATCTGGAGCCATGTGCGGACAGATCGGAAAAATTCGACGACCCAGAAACTAAAAACACAAGAGGGTACTGAAATCAGAGTAACCTATTGCAAAATATATAATAATGTATTTTTCTGGTGAATTGAAACACTCATTGTCTCATCAGGTGCACAATTCTGTGTGGAAAACTCAGTTGCTCCACCGTGCTTAGATATCTTCTCAGTTACATCGTATTTCACTCAACAATAATTGTAATGCACATTTTACGGTTTATGGATAAGTGTAATGGTTTTAACACTTTCAGATAGTACAGAGATTTGTGTTAGTTTTTTAAAATGTTTTCCAAATTCATAAAAACAACATATTTATTTAACATGATCATCACAATAGTTAATAATTGTAATTGCAATATTTTTTATACATACATTATTTGATATACATTATTCGTACTTAAGATTTAAAATATATTAAAATTATCAGTATTAAAGTCTCATTATATAAATGCTAAACCTCTTAAAGAAAATACTACAGATACAGAAAACAGTATAACGTTATAACAGTAGGCATTAGTATACTAAGCATAAGAAAATTTTGTTTTAACAAACGAAAATTTATATTTATATAATTTTCAAATAACAATATTTTAATGTTTGAACAATTTGTTTTGTTATTTTCTATCCAAATTCTATTTCACTAGCTAACTTATATATTGATGCACTCTACTAATTTTAGTTATTAAATATTTTAGTTATTAAATATTACAAACTCTTTAAGGTACTGTAATCTTAACTTACACATTGTAAAACATTAAAGCAATCTTTAGAATGTTGAAAATATATAAGGGACATTTAACACATGAAGTTACACCAAATTTTTTAGAATATTTCCTATATTCTTTCTTACACATTTTATCTCTATATTGTGTATTATAAACATTTAACATAGTCAATATTATAAGTGTCATGTTCTAGTTCAACTAATTTTACAGACTGTATGTGATACTTCTGATAACATTATTTAGTTATATTTGTATATAAAAAATGTGTTAGAGAATTTAGATGTATGTAATATTTTACGTTTTATAATTATATAACAAAAGGTTACTGAGGGACATTTTGAATGTTATATATTAAAGTGTGTCTAACAACTTCCGATTATTTGAAATATCTGATTTATTGCCCGAATATCCCCATCAATATTATACTAATATGAACGAAATTCCTTCTTAAAGCTAAAATACTCCAGGGTATCATTAAATTATCCATTCGATCAAAATCATAATGCTTGAAATATCATTGGCATTTCAAAGTCAATCAATTTCACTGAATAGTTCTGCAAATATTCTGAATCAGTATGTAGGTTTTCCTACGATTTCTGGTCAATTAAGAACAAATCCACATATAAATTCCATTTACTTGCAAGCTTTATACAGTATTAAATTACTGGTGTTAAGGAATAGGTTATTACAACCATAACATTTTCCAAATTGGACCTCTCGTAGATTATTATTAGTACTATAACCAGAATATATCGGTGTAGTGTTCTTCTTATAAATATATTTTTTCCAGAATATTTTTCTTGTATAAGTCGTAAACTAAGATTTATGGATTGGAATCTATCTATCAATTATTAAAAATTAGGTGTATCAATTAAACAAAGCATGGTAAACCCAAAGCTTTGGTAAGTTTTTCGATTCCTAAATGAAAAGAATAGATTTAGAATTTTAGGACGTCGTGTTGAACCTTCACACAAAGTAAAATAATGTCCAAAATCCCGTTATCCTTTCACAAATTCGCCGTCAATCCTACAATTTAAACAAAAGAGAGGAAATATATAGTATTTTAACTATGAGTATTCCTCATATGTAGCTATCAATAACTATCCTCAGAACATTGGTATTATAATCTTTCAAATCGCTTACTGGTGTGGACATAATCTCTGTAATAATTTTAATTTTAAGAAATAATGATTCTTTTTTCGGAACAAAATTTAAATTACACAAACAGGTGTTGATACTTTCTTATATTTGTTTAAATGTAAATGTTATAAATTTATACCAATACGGAGCTTCATTTGTTTATGACCTAAATCGCAATTCAATAACATAAATTTGTATAATTTTCATATTACATTAGTGATTAAATTACAGAATTGTCCCGTTAAAATATAAGGTTGTGTGCTAGTTGCGTTCAGAGGATGTAAACGATAAGTATGTGTAGTGTTGTTAATTATAAATTGGATTTAAACTCATAAAATGTTTTCCAACAATATTTTTTAAATTAAAATTGTAATATTTGTATAATTTTAAATTAAAATTATTTAATCCTGAATATAACTCTTATTGATTAGAATTGATATAATTAAGTAGCAATTATAATGGGACAACAGAATGAGACTAAACAGAATTAAGCAATATTTTCTACGTTGAAGCAAATTCCATAAGTACGTTGGAAATTTAGAAAAATCTATAATATTTCTTTGAATAAATCTAAAAATATTGGTTACTTTTTATAAAAAATTGCCCGCGTAACATATGATTATATATGAAAGAATTATTACTCCTTTGGATTTGTATTTTAATAGTTCCAAAGTAGGACAAAAGTGCATATCATTGTTACGTATTTTGTAAAGAATGTGAGAATAGAACTGTATGTATATGCTACATATTTACCACGGAGTTTACAAAATTTCAGTAATATCATTTGTGCATAAACCTGTTTGTTAGGCTATTTTACAAATAAAATGACACGACCATTGTAACAGTTGTTTAGTACATTAAACGCAATAATTTAGAGTAATGGCATGCAGTAATTTAGAGCAAGGCTATTTGTAGCGTTTTTAAAGCTACATTGATTTACTTTTTATTAAAACTTAAATTAAATAAACATTTTGGGATCGAAATATTGGGATTTAATTTTAGATTAGATTGTGAAAAAGCCAGGGTAAAAACGAACATGTAATCCTTTGGCAAGTTAGTACTGGTAGTTTTAAAACTGTTAGGAAGGCAGGTTGACTGCCTTGAATTGATTAGAACTTGTCTTGTTGCGAGTACTGTTCTCCTTGATTGATACAGCTGGACCAATGAGAGAACACCGCGGATGTCCTGAAAAGTTGGTTGGAAAGGGAAGTATTTAAGCGCCCGCTCATAATTTTCGCCCTTCTTTGGGTTATTTTCGTGATTAAGTTGATTACAGTGCGCCGTGTTTCTTAATTTTTTTTCCGCGAGGGATTTTGAGGTAAGTACCAAATTTATTGTACGTTTTATTGAAATAGTCTTCCAGATTTGATATTAAACTAATTTTGTTGTCTTTTTTATAGGAAAAAATTAAATTCATAGAAACTATAGAGCAATCTGAATAACTTATTCTCGAGGAACAATAGAGCATAATAGAATCATACAAGTTATATTTGCTTCATGCTTGCAAAGAAAAGTGAATTTTTTTTGAACTTTGTTAATAACTTTAAATTGAGATTTGGAAAAGTAGTAATTTATTAATATTTAACTGGAACTGTTTTATTGTGAATTATTAATTGGAAATTAATTGAACATTAATAATTGTTTGAGAGAGTTGTAATCTGGATTGTAGAGACTTGAAAGTTAAGGTTTAACTAGTGTAAAGAGAAGTTTAAATTTTTTATTTTTGAATGAACTCAGAAGTGAAAATTTTTATTTTAGTTATTACCAAGTGGTATTTGATTTTGATTTTAAAACTGTATTATTTTATTTTAGAAGAGAGCTCTGATTTTTAGTTTGACATATTTCATTAATATTTTTATTTCTTGCCAAAGGAACTTTTAAATTTACTAAACGGTTTGTCAATGTTTTGTGGAAAATAGAGTAATGAAAATTCTGAAACGTTGAACTTATTAATTTTCCAGTTTGAAATAAATCCATTATTTTTATTTAGAACTGTGATTTTTATTTTAGACAAACCAGATCATATTTAATAGTTAACCAATTTAGTAATAAATTGTAATGAATATTCACTTGGAGCTTACTAATCAAAAAATATTTTATATCGTCTTGGATGTCTCATTGATAATTTAAATATTAATACTCTGGAATATTAATATCAACAATCCAAGTCGTTATACTAGTCAAGACGGAAAACCTAAACCATGTTCTGTTTTAATCAAAAATTTCCCGAGCTGCCCAACTCGTACACTGTCTGAATGAACCATACACTGGCTAACGTTATAATGTAACTGTCCGGTAAAACTAGATGAACCGTAAATTAATTTGTTTGTAAATAAACGTTAATAAACACTCTACAGCTACCAAAGTTTTACCTGTTTGTTTCATTAATATTAGAATGCTGCTATCGTGACGGACAATAAGGTTCCTGGTCCCTAGAATGGAAGCAGCACTGATATAGTTGTTAATAGGCTTAGGGGTATCCTTTTTAGGGGTAAGTTTTTTGAGGTATCCTTTCTAATTTTCGTCATAAAAATTACCATTACATTTTTAGTTAAACTTTAATATTTTTTGTCTGTTAGAGTATAAAAATAAACTAGAAGTAGTGAAAACATGTTAATTAAATATTATTTATAGAAAATTATTACGACATATCTTATTGATATTGGTGCTCCAGAAAATTTAAATTTTGAACGCTCTAAATTATTATGAAAACGTAGTTCAACAAGTTTTTATCTACTGAAAAGCGACCACAGACTCATAGTCTCAACTGTGCACTTGGGTCTGAGAGCCTTGATGAGTTTGGTTATACGAGACCCAGCATCGTAACAGTGAGTGCGTTTTAGCCGAAAAGTAATAGAGACAAACAGCTACTTGTAGCGTAGCTCGTAGACGTGTGAAAACTTCTTTTTAATTAAAGCTGAATAGTAAAATGGTAGTAGTTTATGAAAAGGCTAAGTTTTATTTAGGGTACAATTTAAATCTTCGTACCTACTCGTATGCATTTAAAACCCATTAATATTCTAGATGTAAATTTAGTTTACGCAAAACAAAACACATTCAAATGGTGTGGTTGTAATTATGGTTGCAGTATTTAAGAGTATTATACGTATTGATTTTTGAAAGTGTTCACATTTTAAAGGCCTTCGATTTTAGGGTTTTTATTAAATTTACATATGGAAATCTCTCAAGTACACATTTGGAGAAATAAATCAATGTGTTTATTCAACTGAACTACAGAGATTATACCCACTAATAACTCTGATAGAATATAATGTGTTATCCATATATAAAATGAATTTTATATGCCATATTATAAATTTTAGTTCAAATAATTCGTGCCGGTCGTAGCTTAAACTAAGAAAGGATCTTAACTCCTTTAACGATGCATGCCTTCCAGCGCAGCACTAAAACAATAATTGCATCTAGCAAATTTAGTGGAAAACTAGGTCATTCATTCTGTGAGACTGGTAATAAATGTCATATTGTTTGGAATTAATATGATGGGATATTAGCTTTAGAAAAAAAAAACAATATTTAAAAAACTGTAATTTCATTTATAAAATTAAAATTTTATTATTTATGAATAATAAGTTGGTTGCGATTTATTATTGTTCCTAACTTGTTTAGTCAAATTGCAATATTTCCTCATTCGGTGTTTAAAATTTATTATTTATTAGAAGTTACATGTGAATTCTCTCTCGATTTTTGTACTGAAAAGTAAGGAAAATTGTGGATATATTTCTATTAAATTATTGTATTGAATTTTCTGTGATAAATTTTTGTCACTAAAACATATTCTAACAGCATGTGTATGTAAGATTTACCTAACCGTTTTTTGATTGAGAACTCATAGAGTAAAAATCAGTTTAATATGGTAACTATCTTGTATGTATCTCCAAATTTCTATTAGTTTTCATATTTTCACTTGTGTCAAGTAGGCCGGGAAGCACATTTTTAACTAATAAATCTGAATAAACGATATGTGTTTTGTATGGTCTAAATGTACTGGAAGTGGCGAGGAAAATTTATACGTGGTAATACTGTATTAAAACGTCGTTGAATTGAATAATTGATACTTGAAAGTAAAATTATATAAACATAATTTATTTTCATTTTTTTAATATCCCATAAAGTTATTTAAATTTTTTACAAACTAAAGGCTTGTCCTTACAGACCTATTTAGTTAGGCCTTAAAATGTAATGGTTAATAGGAATAAATTTTGGCTAAGAGATAACACTAGAAACTATCAAATCTGTTACGAAATTTAGTATAAATGTAATATTTGTTACTTTTATAATATATTACTAAAAATGTTATGATGATATTATATGCAAATTTCATGCTGTAAAAATTCGTCAACAATTTGGTTTGACCTGCTTTGTATATTTCCTACGAGAAATAATGGAAAATGTCGAGAAAATATTTTCCAGATCGAGAACCGTTGACTTCATGTACAGTATTTTGGCAGAATATTATATATTATTACTATTTTTTTAACATTGAAAAAACCAAAATCTTTTTTTTTACTCCAATAACATCCGTGCATGTAGCCGGTGACGATTTCATGCACTAACATAAACCCATTTATTAACTTTCCTATACATCTCATAATAAAGGCATATATTTATTAATTAGCAAACCTTTCAAAAGTTTGGGTAATACTTTCTTATTTTGTGTTAATTATACCACATAGACGCAGTGGAAGCAAAGTTCGAGTTAATGAGCTAAAATCTAACTAAGTAACCTCACGAGGATGGTCTGACTTTGGAATATATGGCTTCTGTTTTAATCAAATTTGCTTACTAAACTTGAAGTTAATAAGCTATGACAGATTTGTCCAGAAGAATACATATTTATGCAAAATCTTAAGCATCATAATGTTATAAACAAGTAATTAATAATATATTTCAATAAATATTTGCTTAATTTCATCAATGCCATCCATAAAGTACACAATAGCTATAATGATGCAATAAAATAAGTTGTGTTGTTAGAACAATACCTAGTGTGTGTGATAAATGTATGGATACGATCTGCTTAGTTTTTTATAGATAAAGATGGAGGGATGGAACACGTATAAATTTCTAGGCAATATAAATTAATTTTTTTTTATTTCACTCTTACATTTCTCCAATTTCCCAGAAATATGATTGGGTAGGGGGTGGTGTAAAGTTATAAAATGTAAAGACCCATTATATGACACCTAACTTTAAACGTTCATAAAAGAAAAAAACTAGTCAAAACTAGATCTTTCAATAGACCCCAATATTTAATGGCAGCTTATTTAAACTAATTAAGTAATAATTGAGGCGTCAGGATGGTTAGGGCAGGCCTCCCTTATCAGTTTTGGAGCTATATCTGATGGTTTATCCAGTATAATGATCAGTTTCTGGTTGGAATTAAGAAAGAATTAAGGAATTACGTAATTTTATTTATACTTTGCGTTGAAATGTAGCTTTTAAATAAACAAGAGCATATTGTGATCCTGATGACGCGAGGCTAAAGAGACTGAGTGAGATCTTTTGATAAAGTAAAGATTTATTTAATGACACTTATCCCAATAGACAATTTGTATCTAAATTAGAAGTTTAAAAACATCCAACGTTTCCAGGAACAGGCAGCGGTAAAGACCGTC
Organism: Homalodisca vitripennis; assembly: GCF_021130785.1. NCBI lineage: Eukaryota > Metazoa > Arthropoda > Insecta > Hemiptera > Cicadellidae > Homalodisca > Homalodisca vitripennis. The sequence goes on along the minus strand of NW_025776896.1, from coordinate 102,607 downwards.
CCAAACATTATCGACCGAAATCGTATTTAGCTTTGCCACTTGAATTTTTACAGTCTTTAAATCGGTAAAACTATTAAAATCACTATTTTTCAAAGCTAAAGAATTTTCGTAGGATATTAATGTTACAAATTATATTAAAGCTGTATTCCAGGTAGCACACAAATTCAAAAACAATTTAGGAAACATAAAAGCGTAATTTACTGTGTAAGCTTTTTCTGAGCATCCTAGATTACAGATTATGAGAGAAATGATTAACTGTAGAAGAGCGTGGTAATTATAAAAAATTATAAAGGAAGTACAGGATTTGAAAACTACAGTTGTATAACTAAAGTACAACATGGAATGTGAGGCTACCGGCTCCTGAAAACATAAATAGATAGGCTTATGCATAAATCCCTCCCGTACCACAGTCATTACTTTCGTAAAGAACTAAATAAATTATGAAAACCTACATAGCAAAATAAATAATTATAATTCATTCCAAGTACGTTTTTACTGCATTGGCGTTGCATCAAATATATGTTTTTTAAAAGATCATTCAAAAATGGTATCACGTTGTATCTTATTCCTAAATAACAATAGTTTTTTTTTGCTTTGGTAAGCACTTTGGTTACCTACTCATAAAATTCGCAGAAAAGTGAGTTATAGTTTAATTTAAATGTAATAATTTTTCTAGGTATTTTCGTACATTAACTGTTTGTATAGTAAACAAATTGACTACTTGACTTTTATGACGAAATCCAATCAAAACAACTTTTAATATTTGCTAAAGACTTTTAGTAATGTATTTGGTAAATACTCTCTCAGAGTAAACTCTTGTTAGTGACATGCCGGAGTGATGTAAATGTAAATGTTGACGCTTATTAATTAACATCGGGTTGAATCAAAGCGAGAGTTTTGCAAACCACAAACATATATGGATATATTATGTTTGTAACGAGGTTTTAATTCTCTTTCTCTTACATGAGACTAAATGACTGTTAAATATTAAATTTAACCAAACATTCAAGTGATAAAATTTGCTATGATTGACTAAACTAATTGTCTGTTAATTTTGTGTTTTCTGGTAGACTATATTACTATAAAACCAATGTAACCGGAGTTACTATTTAACATACAGAAATCAATACCCCGATAGATCGAGGTTTATTATTTTCAATAGCGATGAAGAAGTAGCAGAATTAACAACAGTTCCACAATACATTACAATACTTTAGCAAACTCCTTCCACAGTTATTGTGTGTTCAGTACAAATCAAAAGAAATACAGAATTTGATTAAGTTCATCAGCAAATAATGAAAGGCCGTCGATAAACGCTCAGTCTACAATAATGCAGGGCCAACAATATTTGAAAGGCCTCTTAATATTTTAAAAGGACTGTGTAATAGATTGTATATCTTTTCATAAACATTCATTGCTTCTAAGTATTGAGCCAAATATTCTTACGTGCTTGAAATCTTTACAGATACAGACAGCTTATGATGTTATAAGTTATGACACTAAACTGTTATGTAAATAATCCAACGTATCATCATAATAAGTTAAACGTGAATAATAATTTGTAATATTTTGGTCTTAGTTGCGTCAATTACCATAAACATTAATATTATATGATTAAGGACAACATTACAACGGAAACGTGTCTAAACATTTCAATCGGCCAAGACACGTAACCGTAAGTAACTAAATTAGTCTTTGCCCCGACCTTAATTGATTAAGCACTGAGCAGTAATGGCTCTATATCACGCAGTATTACTAACCATTAACTTAAGATAAGTAAAACAAAATACTTACTATACCGAACACATACTAAAACCCTAAATGGCAATTGGAATATATTTAATTAAGTTAGTATAAGTACTATGTTGGCCATTACACAAATATTTGTATATACAGGTTGGGCGATACCCATTGCTAGTTATATGAAAGAAAACTGGTGGGGATAAGGTGAAAAATAAGTTTGGCACTAAAATAACGTTATTATTTCAAGTTCAAAAATTGGATAATATGATGGGTAATATTCAACGCACGAACCGCTTCCTTCAGCTGATCATTTGTGGTGCATATATGTTTTTTTTTTAATAATGCTCCAGAGTACATTGTCCGTTGTAGTGACATCGGCCTTGGAAGCCAGGGCAACGGGGCACGGTCATTATATGATCCTCGATTAATCCAGCAGTTTTGAAAAACTTTGTTAAGTCGACCTCGAAATGTAAATGCAACTTATCCTCTGGCTCTCAGTTGTGGGAACTACCACTCTTTCAGCATTCTCAGATAATTTTCCTGAGTTACAGAGCCACCAACAGGTATTTATCTATCACTCCTATTTTAATAATCACATGTGGTTGATTATACTAGATTTCCTCATAAAAGCACGGTTTTTCTGTTGTTATAAATTATACTGTCGACCCCCTCTACCTCCCCACCAATTTTACTCACGTACTCCTTGCATTCCTCTTCTCAACCAATATTACTCCCCTCCACCACTTTATACTTACTCAAAAAACTTTTGATGCGAAGCGAAATGCGTGATCAGTGGGTATAGCCTTTTCACCAAATCTCTACATAAACTCCATGGTAAAAATTCCAAAATGATTAAATCGAATACACATAAGAATGTCTTTCATTAAACTAGGGTTTTCTGATTCGTAAACAATCAGAACACGTGTTATTTCCTCATACACTAACATAATGTAACATCTTAATAATACATAAAATCGTGCAAAACTACTACGCAGTAAGTTAATCCGTTTTTATGTTGTCATTTTCAAAGTAAAACTAAATTAGACCGACAAACGCTAAAAGAGGTGAAATAGACAACATGGTTTGAGTAAAGCATCCTTAAATATTTATCTTATTTTTTACACTTAGTATTGGAATGGGTATGTTAAATTCAAATAAACTGAGCTATCTGAGCAAGTAACGAGCTAATTTATATTCCAAGTGACGCTTTATTAATTAGTTATGCAAGATGCGTAATGTTACAAAGAGCGCAAACTGTTGAAAAGTCTTTGTAATGAAATAAAGTTCTTTGCTGTATTTAAAAGTTCCTAAAGGAAGTTTGCATTTCATTCGTGCTTTATCTTGGTCTCTATCATCATTATTAGTTAGTCATTTAACTCAAATTTCGTTATTTTAATACTTACAGTATCAGTACTCTTTGATTATTCAAGTTTTATTTTTTCCTAGAAGTCACAGTTATAGTAATAGTTTTGAAATAAAAACATTTAGTTAAACCTCAAAGCGTTATACTGATAGAAAATATTTATAAAACACATTTTATTGAGACATTCTCACTTCGATTACACATACGATTATAAATCTAAAATTTTTCAGATACCGTACTCAAAGAAAATTTTTCGTATCTCCTACAGGCTGCAAGTGAATATATATTTTGACATTTTCAATAAGCATGCCTAAACAGACACAGAATTCACCAGATTAAAATTAATTTATGAAGTGCGATTTCCAAATGTCTAGAAGATTCTGTACATTTAAAATTATAGAAGAAAACAAAGATCTTACAGAAAAAATATTCCATTAAATTCTACAGCTTTTCATAGCCTCTGTTAGAAAAGCTTACATACAGCATTTCTGTAGATAGAACTGTGGCTGTATGTCTTTATTTACAGATTACAAAAATATTATAACTGAAATATATTATAAGCATTGTGAAATGTCCTTTATAAAATGTAGTAACTTTATTAATGTCTAAAACTTGCGCATGTATAAAATGGTATCCAAACCATTATTCTTTAGTGATAAACAAGGTTAAACACTTACAAAGGACGATGGACTCAATAAATAACAGGTTCACCCCAAAGATATCAGTACGTTTGGAAAACATACAAATTAAATATCTGGCTTTGTATTCTATCAAAATTTCGGTATAACAGCTCTTTTTATTTGTGGTTTTAATTTTTTAAATATGGATAACTATAATTAAGCTTTTAACAATAGTTATTACAATAGAGCAATATGAGATGGTTATATAAAGGTCGGAATTCTTAGTAAAACTATCTCCTCAGTTATAGTATGTTTTTATTATTATATTCGTTTAAAAAATGCGAAATTAACATTAAAAACTTCATTTAGAACGTACTTGTATAGTTTAACAATAGAAGATTTGGTATCAAAAACTTTATTTGATTTTTAAGTAATGTTCTTAGTGTAAATCCCAGTCTGTCTCGAAGGATAATGTTTATTTCAAATGTTATAATTAGTTAATATTTGAATAGTTTTAACTTGGTTGTCACCATTATAATTTTGTTTAAAGTTAAACATATGTAAATATATTCCTATTAAGCAATGCATCTCCGTAAATTTATGTTAAAAATAAATTTATTTTTTCAATAGCGCAAGATCTAACTAAGCACATTATTTTTTAACTTGTGCTGAGGTACTTTAGACTGGTTGTGACTATCTCAATATCGTAACTGTGGAAAATCGACTAGGCGTCCTCTTCCTGAGTTTAGAAATTCCTAGTTTTATTACATGAAGGTTGTAACTGCTGTACATAGAGTCACATATCTTTTCAGAAACTTTTTAAAGTTAGCTTTTAGCTATAACTTTCAAACATTTAAATTGCTTTGTACCGTTATTACAGCACATATTTTGTAATTTATATGGAGCTAATACTTTATAAATTAAACAACTTTTCGGAAATACTTGGTTTATTTTCCGAATTCAAGTTCACCACCAAAGTTTACAAAGTTTACAAACTTTTGATTCAATTTTATTCAAAAATCACTCAATCAATCAAATCTAATTAAGAGTCTGATCAAAAGGTACTGAAATTAAAAATTAAAACTAAAAATGTATACTTTCTCCAAAAATGGTTTAAATTAACAAAACAAAATAAAAGTTCTCTTCTCAAAATACTCAAAATTAATATAACACAAAACTTGATATTTACTTTATCACCAAAATTTAATTCACAAAACTTCAAAAATTTGAATTAAATTTTCAGACTCTGAAAGATGGGAAACTTTAGAAATTTTTAATACAGTATTATAAAATAAAAGATATTAACTATACGCTGGTACGGGACTTATTACTTTGAAGATTACGGGAGGCAGATCGGATTCTTAAAACGCACTAAAATTTTTAAATACTTCAAATTGACTTTACCCACGAAAAATAAATTACTCTAAATCCCAACTATTGGGTTAGAGAAAGAACTTCAGCTACTAACTCGATCCGCTACACGTACTCCTCAATCGCCAAGACTAGACTGACTGCTCCTCCAGCGAGCCGGGAGGAACGCATCACCCGATGCGTCACTGACCGATCAGCTGATTACCCGGTTCAACTAAACAATGTCCACGCACCGCGTCTAGTTAACAGGGAGCCTACTTCTTACCGCGATTCAGCATAAATGAATTTGAACTATGGTACATATTTTCCCTAGCCCGAAGCTGCAATCACGGTAGGAACCTAAACCTTTAAACACTCATCCCGGACTAAGTACAATAATATCCCTCCACATGCACACTTTTTAAATAACAATTCTTTTGTACTTATCACTACGTGGAGGCTGTGATGTGTAGTCCGAGGGGTGATGTGGTAGGAGTGTCCGACGTCCAGTGTGGCTCCCCAGGTAGCCATCGCAGAGGGGATGTGGTGGGTGAGGAGTCGAGGCAGGTAGCTTCTCCAATGATTGTGCGGCCCGGTGCAGTGCGGCGGCCTCGTTGATCCTCGTGGTTGGCTGGCTCTGGTTCGCTAATAGCACTGCTACCTGCTCCTCCAATCTAATAACAATTTCAGCCAGCGAGGCATTGAGCTCTTGGAGGGACATTCCTTTTACAAAATATTCCCTCCGTATAATTGTATGGCTGTCAGTCTTTCACGGTGTTTCTTATTGTACGCCTGCGCCAGTGTCACGAATGTAAACCATTACCAGATGTTGTTAATTACAATACAATCAATTTACAGGGATTACAATGGCACAATAATCAATTGTTTTACACACACAATAAAACCTAAAAACATATAGTGATAGGGAAAAACACTATTGTATACCAAAAAAATACCCTGTCCTTCTCTATTGGAAGGAACAGGGGGACAAAAACACCACAACATTACCAAAATTACCCTGTCCTTCTACATTTGAAGGAACAGGGAAGAAATATATCTCATGATATATCATAATACCTCTGAATACATCTGTGTATTTACTTTATCCCACCATTAATGCCATTCATTGTCCCTGAAAATTACATGGTTTACAACCACACTCCTATCACACACTTACACTTGGCATTTTATATTATGACTTCTCATCTTAGCCATACAACTGCTGAAATAAAAACGTCGTCACATCATCCTTTTATATTCCAATATTTATTTGTATAATAATAATAAACTACTGGACTCTCATACTTAACTTGTTTTGTGTTTTGGGCCAAATTAATACATAAATATAATCAATTCTTGAAGTTTAATAAAAAAAAAAAAAATTATATTGTCATTTTATTGTTTTTAGACCCATCTTTCAATTCCTTTTCAACAATATAATTTTCCTGAAAATAAAACATACTGACCTTTTGCCCCGGGCTAATGTTTATTGAGTTCTCAACTTTCACTTTTAGTACTTTAACTTTTAATTGAGAAACATGCACTTTCTTCACGGATCTTTCATCCTTTATATCCTGCACTATAAAGGTCACTTCTGTTAATTTATATATAATCCCTGTAGGGTCCCACAAAACCCGGTTTGCCATTTTTGCCTGAAATTTTTTCCGCTTTGTTACTCAGCCAGTGTGTCTTCACGTATACAAAGGCTTCAACTTTGAATGGTGTTCACATTCCTTATCGCTATAGCCTGCCCTCTTCCTGTTAGCCGAAATGGACTTTTTTAAATTTAACACAGTTCTTTGACACTTATCCAAATTATCCGGTTTTGACACATCACAGTCCAATAAATCATTAATGTTCCATCTGTTGGTCAATTCCAAGTTAGGCCTATTTCCGAACATAATTTCGTATGGTGAATTTTTGGTAGCTTCCGAGGTCGCACAATTTATCGCTAATTGTAATTCAGTTAATTTGGTGTCCCACTTAGTTTGATCCGAATTAAAGTAAATTTTTAACATCTGTTTTACTGTCCTCAACTGACGTTCACTTTTGTTTCCCTGTGGTACAAATGGAGTTACAAATTGATGATTGATTCCCCGGCGAATAAATAGTTTTCTTTAGTTCGACACTTCTAAACACACTGTGCATTGTCCGACACTATATTTTTGCAATATGCAAAATTTTTAAAAATTTCACTTTCTAATACTTTTTATTATTGATTTACTTTTCGCGTCTTTTATCGCACTGTAAAAATACCATTTTTGAATGTCGTCAAGTACAATCAGGATATTATTATTTCCACTACTGGACCTGGTTATAAGGGCCAAAATGTCTATGTACAATTTGTCCATGGGCCTATCTGATACACCAGAAATCAGTTTGCCAATGAAAAACCTTACCGGTTTTTCGCTAAACGCACAAGCTTCGCACATTTTTTACCTTGTCTTTTTATCAGCCCGGCAAGATCCGCATGGTAAAATAAATCGCATATCTTTCTGGTAGTTTTTAATATTCCATAGTGGCCCCCGATTTCCGACTCATGGTAATACTTAAAACACCATATCTACTAAATGTTCTGGTAGACATATCTTTGGCTTACTAGTAGGCTTACTTCTATACATCACAACTCCCTTACACAAGAAATATTTTTTCAGAGTTAGTACCACCTTTTATACTATTATATATTTTTCGTATTATATTGTCCTGGGTTTGGTGAAACTTAAAGTCCGTATAAGCTAGTGGAAAATTACCTTACACTATTTACAAATACACTATTTTACATTTTCTTCCTTAATTGCTACTCTTATGCTATTGTCCGTTACACTATCATTTTCTATACCGTACTGGTATTCTTCAATTTCCTCCACACTTTTCCATCTTATCTCTACGTTCAAATAGTCTAGATAAATAATCTGCCACTGCATTGGTCTTTTGATTTTACGTGTTTAATTTTAAATGGTAGGCTTAAAATTGTAGCTGCCCACCTACCTACCCTAATTTTTCCCTAAAATTGCCTAGTACCCACGCTAGTGCACTATATTTCCGTTATTAGGGTAAAAGGCCTTACTTCTAAGTAGCTGCGAAATTTGTTTTATATCGCGCATGACCACTGCAAGTGCTTCCTTTTGGTACACAGTCAAATTTCTTTGTTCGGATTCATAAAATTTTTTGGAATAATAAGCCACTGGTTTATTCTCACCTTCTATTTCCTGCATTAAAACAACTTCCTGCTGCCTTGTCACTCGCATCCGTACATAGGATAAATGGCTTATTATAATCTGGTATTATTAATACCGGTGGTGTACTTACACTTTCCTTTAAGCTGTTGAAGCTCTCCTGGCACTCCTGAGTCCACTCAAATTTCCTATTCTTTTTTCTCAATTCATTTAGACATGCTGCCTTGTCTGCATAGTTTTTTGGGATGAACTTTTGCAAAATAGCTCACTGCTCCGATAAATCTACTTACGCCTTTTGCGTCCTTTGGCTCTCTCGCATCTCTAATGGCAGAAGTTCTATCCGGGTCGACTCTTATCTGGTCCTTAGAGATTAGGTGACCTAAAAACTTGATCTCTTTACATGCAAAGCTCACCTTATTCGGGTTAACCGTAAGTCCATGTTTGGCCAGCCTCTCCACAACATCTCTGACATGTTCTATATGCTCTGGTAAACTTTTGCTAAATATTATTATGTCATCTACATAATTTAAAGCATACTGGAACTTTACACCTTGCAACACTTTGTTTAATAAGCGGCTCATTGTTCCGCTTCCCAAGTGTAACCCATATGGTACACGATTGAATTCATATGATTCAAACGGCGTAACAAAACCGGTTAAATGTTTGCTTTTTTCTGTGAGTTTTAATTGGTAAAACGAATTACTCAAATCCAAGTTTGAAAAATAAGTACATCCTTGTAGGTAGTGGTATGATTCGTATACGTCTCCAATTGGATGTTCCACTCTCTTCAACTTACTATTAATTTTGAGTAATTAATCACCATTTCTAGATTTATCACCACGTTCCCGGTTTGGTTACTAAAAATGCGGGGCTAGCATAATTTGACACACTGGGTCTAATTATATTCTGTGCCAACAGTTCATCTAAAAATTTTTCTTAATTCTTGCAGCTTGGGGGGAGGGATAGCGGATACGGCTTCAATCTCACTGGCTCGGGTCGCTGACTTCTAGGTCAATTTCGAAGTCAATAGCTTGCCCTATTTTATCGGTAAAAACTTGAGGGAATTCGTTAATAAGTTTTAAAATACCCTCCTTTGCCTTATTGCACCCTACCACAATACTCTGGTTCACATTATTTATAAGGATTGTATTATTCTGAAATAACTCGATTGTGACTTCTGGTTTAAAACTTAAACCAACACATATCCTGTTTTAAATCCACCACCATGCCAGTTTCTTTTATAAAATTTGAACCCAGAATTATTGGCCAAGACAAATTTTTCGAAACTAAAAACTGAACTTTCCAAGAAAAACATTCTATCTTTATTTTTACAATACATTTACCTAGGATTGATAATTCGTTGTTATCTGCCGACAAACATTTAATATCAGTATGTTCAAGAATACTAGCCAGTCCTTTCTTTAACAATGAGTCGTAAATGCTTTCGCTTATCAGGTTCACTCCGCTTCCCGTGTCCAATAATACATTTATGATATGTACCCTTACCAACAAACACTTTTACAACGGGCAGGGTCATTGAACCTTGGCTACATCCGGCCCTTTTTACATTCATACAGGAATTTTCCCACATTATTCTTACCCCTTGCCCTCTTATACAACTCACATAATACATCAACTCTCATAGTGAGATGTTTGTGCCTACACACTAAGTCTCAAAATACTCGCCTGTCGATTTTTCCTCGGACAAGTTTTCCTATCTTGACAGATAATGCCTCCAAATCAACTTTTATCTCCTTTAATGCAATGCTAGGTTCTATACGCCCCTTCAGATTACCAGCGTTGCCCCTGATATTTAATTTCAAAAGAGACCTCAACATTTTTCTAAGATCCTGAACGGTGTCGCTTTCAGAAGCATTTCCGCCCCTAAAATTTATTTCAAATATTAATTCCTTTTTGAGCAACAGATCTACATGCGCTAGCCCCATTTTTATTTTAAAAATAATTTTCTTAAAAATAATCAAATATTCCAAACTGACAATATTATTCTAAGGTCCCTCAGTCTTACACACTACACAAAATTATGCAGGTTTATACACAATGTTCAAGTTCATACAAGTCTAATACAAGTCTTTATACAAGTTACACACACTTACAGGTATCAGACAAGTTTATGCAAGTTTACAAGTTCTTTCCTGTAAATAACCTGTTGTACAAGTTTATGCTCAAAAGGAAATAGCAGATTGGCGCAATTTATGTACCGTTATTACAGCACATATTTTGTAATTTATATGGAGCTAATACTTTATAAATTAAACAACTTTTCTCGGAAATACTTGGTTTATTCCGAAATTCAAGTTCACCCAAAAGTTTACAAAGTTTACAAACTTTTGATTCAATTTTATTCAAAAAATCACTCAATCAATCAAATCTAATTAAGAGTCTGATCAAAAGGTACTGAAATTAAAATTAAAACTAAAAATGTATACTTCTCCAAAAATGGTTTTAAATTAACAAAACAAAATAAAAGTTCTCTTCTCAAAATACTCAAAATTAATATAACACAAAACTTGATATTTACTTTATCACCAAAATTTAATTCACAAAACTTCAAAAATTTGAATTAAATTTTCAGACTCTGAAAGATGGGAAACTTTAGAAATTTTTTAATACAGTATTATAAAATAAAAGATATTAACTATACGCTGGTACGGGACTTATTTTACTTTGAAGATTACGGAGGCAGATCGGATCTTAAAACGCACTAAAATTTTAAATACTTCAAATTGACTTTACCCACGAAAAATAAATTACTCTAAATCCCAACTATTGGGTTAGAGAAAGAACTTCAGCTACTAACTCGACCGCTACACGTACTCCTCAATCGCCAAAGACTAGACTGACTGCTCCTCCAGCGAGCCGGGAGGAACGCATCACCCGATGCGTCACTGACCGATCAGCTGATTACCGGTTCAACTAAAACAATGTCCACGCACCGCGTCTAGTTAACAGGAGCCTACTTCTTACCGCGATTCAGCGTAAAGAATTAGAACTATGGTACAGCTTCACCTGTATACTTTATGTTTTGCACGAAATTTCTTTGACATAAACGAGTTAAGAATCATGTACATCCAATCATTGAACTGGGTAATCGTCGTCGAAACCTTTTACTCTGTTGACTAACGCAATTTCTCTTTTGTCTGTCGTGTAGATATAAACAACGATATGAATAAATATTATCCATATTTTGGTCAGTAAGATATTTCGAGAATTAAATGATCTATGCATATGACACATTGCATGCAATCTCGGCGAAGCCAGCTACATATCACGTGGTGTGGCATGGTCCACCTCGTATCTTCTGGCAGATACATACGTTTAGTTTATTATACAACATACTTTAATTAAACATCTAGTTCTCCTGGGCATTTTGCACGACAATGTGTAAAAATTAAATTACCGTATCTTAAAAAGTTCTTGTAAAATTTAATTGCAGAATGTCGACTGCTTCACCGACTAAGGTGACAGTTCCGAATAGGTAGAAGCAATTTGACTTGGAAAAAATTAAGAACTAAAAGAGATTTTTAAATGAGATATTTTGAAGAGATAAGTCTATACTTTGCCTTGAATACTGAATACTCTTCGTAAAATTGGCAAACCAACCAATTTCTCACTACGTTAGATCTTCAGAAAAGGGTACTTAAAATGCCGTATTAGCTTTATACATAAAAAAATCATTGCAAATAAAATCTAATTGTACTACATTAAAGTGGTCATTATAAGCCTTTTTATAGAAAATTATAAGAATTGTTTACCTTGCAATAGGAATATCTCCTCAGCGTATTCAGATAAACATTTTATACCGACCAGCAATGGAATTCTTGTGAATAGGAAAGGACAAGTGCTGTGCTGTCATGTGTGACACAAATATATTAATCAATGTCATCTGTTACTGTAATACATTTCTTAATATACATATGTATATTGCTTGTAATGATAAATAATATTTAGAATATTAACCTACTGAAACTTGGTATTTAATAAAATAGTCTTTTACTTTGTAAGAAAAGGTCAAATCTAAATCAGCCAACGCCAGGTTTTCCAGTAGTCTCAAGACGTCTTAAAGTAGATGGAGCTTGTTTTACCTAAAGTGGGGAACACTCGGGACGGATTGGGGCAGACAGTTTTGTTCAATTTGTCACTCCAGGCGGCACTGCTGTGACTGATACTAGATACTTTTCTTTCTTTTTAATACTTTAAATTTATGCTAATAATCTTGAAATTTCATGAAAATCCTAAGGCATTAATAAACTGTCACTAAAACACGGTACTGCATTATAAATGATTGATATACATATCAGTTTAAATATGTAAACTCTTCTATAATGATTCTTTATTGTAAAAAAAACAACAAATATTAAATGTTTTTACTTTGTTCTTTCAATCCACTACGGTAAAACATTTGTATATGTTTACTACTTCCATCAATAAATAAAAATGATATTAAATTTACAAAAAATAACATTTGATCGTATCCTGTGTTATTTTCTCTATAAAATACAGAAAATATAAGTAACTTTAATGATACTACTACGCAATCGTAGGTGAGTATGAAATTACCCAGTATCTCTTTTGGCTAAAACAATATAATTTTATTTTGAAATAAACTAATATGTCTTATAAAGGTTTTGAAGTGTTAATGCTGAGAAATAAAGTACATATTTAATACAGGTTTTAGCCTCCGTAATTTACGGCGTTTGTTTTAAAGTCAGCATTACATTAATTAAACATTGTAATTTTAGGTTTGGATTCGATTCTGTGTCACCTGTGGTATGTGAGGATACGTTTAAGATTCGAAATATCCTAGGAACGTGCTATTCAAAGCAAACTTAAAATTTTTTATTTACCCTAATGATGTCTTTCAAAAGGTAATGTGTGTACCAATTCAGAAATTAAAAAATGCCAGGCTTATTAATTAACAATAATGTCTAAAAAAGTAATCTGAATAAAACCAAACAAAGCTAATTGAAATCTGGTAGGCTGAGTGAAGGTAATGTCATTCTCTTGACAGCTGTGGATTTGCCTTGACTTAAATAATGTGTGGGTCCTCTTCAGGACTCCCGTCTGCCACTAAAAATTTAAAATCGGCTATTACCTGGAATTATCTTTACTTTTCAACTTGTCCATCTCCATCATTGCAATCAATACGTACACCGTTAGCGTATTAATTTAACAGACCTGTAATTAATGAAGCATTTCGACAAAATGTTACAAACGTGATATTGGTTATCTGTGTAGGGATTTTACAAATTTCTTACAATAATAAACACAAAAATCTATTGATAAATTGTAGTAAAAATTATGTTATAATATTAATAGTATTTTTTTTAGATTTATAAAGAAAAATTTAAAATTTCGTAAAAGATATACATGTGCAAAAACATTTAGGGTATTAATAATTTAACGATACAATTATTTTATACACTATTCTGCTTAAACGCATGTAGTGGTTGATAACTATCAACTCGAGCGGTTTAATATTAGTAATGGTCTACTAGGTTATGAGTTAAATAAAATAAATACTATATTATCCCTGATGCTTAATATGGTTGACTTCAGTGAAGCAATAACGAAATCAGTAATGTATAAAACTTTTACATTTAAGAAAAAAGACAAGGAAATTTAATATTGCAGTTGGTCCCAAACAATCCTTCACATTTTTATTGAGCTTTCAGCTTGAGAAGATATTAAGTATTGGTAAATTTACGTATATCTGCCACCTACTTTCGATACACCGCTAGGAGGTATACAGGCACCACCTTATTCTTAGCTGTCTTCTTTAATGAGAGCTGGTAGAGAAACCATACTCCCTCAAGTTTAGTTAAAAATACCTTTAACACTGAGTGATTCCCTCTAACCTGATTGGTTAATAGGGCCATGGATACGACAAAATGCGGCTGTCTTTATTATTTCTCGTTGCACATGACAAACAAAACTATAATCTTCTTAAAATAAAAATAAAGTAATATTTTATCTTAGTTAACCTGTTAACTATTTAACCGTATCTTGTCCATTGATCAGTCCACTGTTATAAAAGTTACTTATAAAGTAAGAGAAAAAGACGAAATTTATTCTATAACTATTTACTAAATTACAAACCAAAACTAGGTTTCATATTAGTACCAATCGTGAAAAATTACTACAGTTTGTTAAAATCAACACCCCAAAACAAAATCTTTTGTAAAACAGTTTCCTTAAAAAAAAAAATACTCATTTAGTATTTTAATGTCCTAGAGGATTGAATGAATCCTTACGAAGAAATTTTGATTTTCATAAGTCTTGCTCATAAAAATATTTAAAATATACAGTACATAACATATCGTTCAAAAAAATTTTCATTGTTTGTGATTTTCTTAGTAAAAACGTTTTGCATTGTAAACATGTTTGTATATTTTGAGATTTTCTGAAAATTTATTGCATTTCTTTATTGAAATCGTTATTATCAGTGAATTTTAACTTACTTCATTTAAAATATTTTAATGAAAGTTATGTTCTAAAACATTAATGGACAATATGTTTGTGTTAATTAAAAAAAAAAAAATTAATTTAAATGACATTTCGGTTAGTAAAATATATTTATATGCGTTGGAAATTATTAACTAGCTGATAAATTACTCGAAAGCAAAATAATTATAAGTAATGAAGTAATATTAAACTTTAACATTTCCTACGACATCGTCCTGTGTAAGAAGTTCTACAATTCAGTAACCTAGCTATATTGTGTTAAACCATTATGTATTGATTAGTCTTCCGGCCAACGGTAATTGGTCTACCTTGTTCCGTAACTCCGAAACTGCAAACTTACTCTAAAGAGTTCTGGAGTAGCTACTAAGATTGTCAACTTTCATTTTCTTTTCTGTCTCTTAGTTAGAAAGACAGTAATTTCCTTGACATGCTATAGTGGCAAAGGAAGTTAGTGGTGAAGGTTTTAAATAATTATTATGGACGGATTCCCTTCGGTAATTATATTCTGCATGCTGTATGTTTACATACTCTACTCTATTTGTATTTTACAATATATATTAAATATACAAAATATTGTAACCCATTTCAATAAAAATCGCAGATAGTGAAGGAATAATACTATTTAATCTCTTTTACCTTTAAAGCCTTATTGAGTCATACGTTTTCGGTTGTAACGTATTTTTGTGCGGAAGAGCCTGATCTGTTCATCACGGATATACAGGATGAGTGGCTCTTGGTGTGACAAAATTTTTTGGGTTATAATGCAATGTAAATGTGATACAATGGCGGTTATAAAAAAGTCTAACTCCAAAAATTAGGTCTGAAATGAATTATTTTCAGTTTTTCTAAAAAAAACCCGTGTTTTTGTACGTAAATCTGATATTTCTCAGCAACGTATAGACATATGTGAGCAAACTACACAATTTTTAGATTCTCCGTTAAATTTTCGATTTGAAAAAGTTATTGGTTTAAACGGTAAGAAAAGAAAATTAAGCTTCAGGTTGATTTAAATGGCAAAGTTGCTAAGTTTCAGAAAAACTGAAATATCATTGAACCCCATCTTTTTACCACAACCTGTACACAAGAATGTGTCAAGTGATATTAAAAACTTTGCCATTTAATAGGCTTTAAAATGGTATGCCATATGACCATAGTTAAGTATTCGGTTACCTACTTTTATCGGTTTAAATATTACAAAACATGCAAGCTACAAAAAGATTAACACAATTTAATAACAACTGTACTTAATTTTTATGTTTTATAAAACTGCCTCATAAAACAGGAAATTGAATATTTAAAAAAAAGTAAAGCAGTTTAAACATTAAAAGTCCAATCATTGCAGTTCATTCTCAAAATGGCGACTTTCTTTTCTCACACAAGCTCTTGCTCGCTTTCTCATTGCTCCTGCGGTCATTTCAAAAGACAGTTATTCCCGAAACCCTTTGAGCAGCCAGACCAATTCTCCCTCGTAATTTTTTTCTGAGTTTACTGGGGTGGAATAAACTTCCTGCTTAAAAAACCCAATACAAAAAAGTCAATAGGTGTAAGGTCGGGAGATCGGGCAGGCCATGCGACAGTTCCCCCATGTCACACCAAGAGCCACTCACCCTGTATGTCTAAATAAGGAATATACCGCACGTTTTAATATTTACGATACATAACCGATTACCTAATAGTGTTTTTCCTAGAAATATAACCTTTTTCAATAGCTATCACACCTTTTATAAGAAATAAAAGTGAACTTTTCAGTCAGTGTTACAAGTTTGCCCATTTCCCCAAAATGGGATATTTTGGGGAACTGTTTGAAAGGTCATAAATGTAAACGCCATTTGAAGCGTTATGACAAAAGAAGAAGAACCGTGGAAACTACATCTTTTTGGAGATTTACCATCCATTACAAAACTGCAGCTGATTAATTAAAAGTTAATTTAGGTAAAACGTGATGAAGCAACTTTCATCTCAAGGTAACGTCAACAGAGACAACGATCGTTATTGGCCTGATTTAACCCTAATTGGGTGAGAGTGCAACATACCCAGCACACTGAAAATTTTAACGTTTGGCTTGGCATTGAGAGGGATTAGTTTGTAAGGGCCTTTTTTATTGATGGAAAGCTAAATCTTGGACGAATAACAGAACATGTTACAAAATTAAGTCTAGCCAGATATTCAAGTAGCAACTAACAACTGCAATGAAGATTTGCTTCAGCAGGATGGAACACCTCCACCCTATGGCCTTCATGTCCGCGGGAATTAAACAATCGCTTGATAGGTAGTAGAGGAACAGAGTGACCACCACATCTATCTCCTCTTGACTAATTTTTGTGGGGTCACATTAAAATCAACGTCTATAAAACCAAATCCCACTGTATCTCCTTAGGGGCAGAATACTAGCGGAAACTCAAAAAATCCCACGCAAATCCATACAGCGTGCAGTTTCAAGTTGGTAAAACACGTTTACATGCTGCCAAACTGTCCTGGGACAGCAGTTTAAACATCCGATTCCTAGAGGGGTGTCCTGAAGTTCACTCTTCTATCTTTGTCCATTGAAGGCTGAGCATGATCCATCCATGCCTTTAACTTAATTAATTTTAGTGAGTTGCCATTTTTTACCAGATTAAGATGGATAGTTCTAGTTTCCACTGTTGTTATTCCTTTATCAGGACCTTTTAAAAGGGTCTTTAAATTTAAAAGTTTTTAGATGTCACCCTAAAAATCGATTTTGGAGAAATGGGCAAATTTCTAAATGTGATTAAAAATTTGACTTCTTTTATTTCATAGAAAGGTGTCCCAAGTTCCATCCCTCTATCTTCATTGATAGAAAAAACTAATCAAAGTATATACATACATAGTAACCCCACGCTTTACCGTACATAAAATGTGTTTACAGGTTTACAAACGTATTAATGGCGGAAAGTTGAGAAATGTTGACTAACCTAAAACCTACGATTTGCCGTAGAGTGTGAGCCATACAATGATGTAAAATCTCTCTGAAAATGGTTTTTAACTCAGTGTAGCCAAATCATTTTGTCTAAACTCATATAAAGTTTCTAATTTTATTTTGGAATTTCAAATTTTAGTTAATTTTTTTTTAAATCTTTGTAAATTTATAACACGTTGTAGTACTAGGATAACGTCCCGTACAGGCTTTGAGGAACCAAGTGATCATAAAGGAGGCACTTATTTCTTGGTTCTTGCTTCATTATGACCAAATGTGGTTCAATATTAATGCAATAACAATGTATTAAGTTCTTTGTTTGAAGGTTATTTTTGACGATGGAAGGATTGTGAAGAAAACAGGATTTTTCCGGACATTTTCCATCGTTCAGTGAATGTATTCAGCCCTTTTCCCAAAACAAATAAACATATAAATGCTCATATCTCTATTATGTCCCGAGTAGCGAAAACAGACCGGAGGTATCGGAAGCGCGCCCCTCCCAAACTCGGAAACAAATTAAAAAAAAAACATCACATGCCACTAGTGGGAAGAGAGACAAAGAGAGACAAGATTTCGAGTACATGAATTATAATTAATGAGGTGGCAAACATTTTTACACCAAATACAATTACTGCAGCACCACGGTGCACCGCGTAACTTAAAAACTAAATAACAACAATAAATAGAATTCCAATAATGACAATAACATAATAAATAGAAACAATAACATAATAAATAAATAATATAATATACTAAATAACATAATATCATGTACGGCAGTAGTAAATATAAAATTTTTAACATGTAAATTGTTTATGAAACTGAGGGGAGGGAAAATTTTGTAGAATTTCTAGGCCCACTATTTTTAAAAAGTAATTTTGTTTCAAGTTTGTAGCCGAAAATTAAAAAAAAAATATTTAAAGCCAATTTTCGAAGGAGGCGGGGGCTTAGTTGCCTCCACGAATCCGAATTAAAGATGAAATCCTCCCCTTCAGGTCATGTAACTAAACTAAATAAATACTGGCTAGGTACTGGCCCTCCTCCAGATCTGACATCTGGCAGCGCTCCATACAACCCCAATCCTCTCAGGTGGTATAAGAAGAAGGAAAAAACATTTTGGATCCAACCTTGTTCAAGATGAATACGGACGCTCCGGTTGGATGCCGGTACGGTAGCGCTGGCAGGGCGAGGGCATTCAATTTTTGTTTCAGTTGTTCGGGCAGACTCGCCGCACCAGTCCCGCTGACGGCACTCACGGGGACCCTATTGATTCCCAACATAACCAGTAGATATTCAGAAAAAATATTAATATAACCCGAGAAATAATAAAAACTTAATTATGTTTGCCACACAGTATATATACAATATTTAAATTTCATGTACAAAACAAATTTTCAAATATATAAACATTTACTTATAGGCTAGAACAGCCATACTAAATGATTAAGCGTGATAACATTTACTTGTAACTATAATTCGCTGGATTTTAATCATTCTATTATAATATTATAATAATTTACATTTTATTATTAAATATTAATTTTAAGGTAGGCCTAATAATAATTATATAATTTACAAATAATAACAGTACATTATTTCCCAAATAACAATAATTAAATTATAATCCGTTCACGCTACTATAAGGCAAATAATTAATTAAGCAATAAAATGAAAATCATTAATGTTGCCACCCAATTGTGCACGCAACACAAAACACGAGGTCACAAAATTTGCAAAGTCTGTACCGTCTCGCTTACACTAAATAAATACAAGGTGATTACAAAATAAATAATTTCCGTTCGCCGTACGGATCAATTAGAAAGCACGGCGCAAAAATGTAATAAACTTAACCGGCATAGATAATTAATTAACAAATTTAGAACGTACGAAAGACAGGAAAGAACACTTAGCGACACGAAAAACGTACACGAGGAACACAAGTTACAAAATAATAAATAAACTACTTATAACTAAACTACGATAATATATGTCTGCGTAGGAGAGAAAAAACCGCCAACAAAATAAAGTTAAGAGGGTGAGAGAGACAATTACCTGCCGAAAGTAGTGGAGTTAGCCAGCCATGGGGAAACGGAACGAGCAGAGAACAGCCAGAAACGTAGTAAGCTTCTGCCGAACGAGTCTCCGAACAGTAGCCGGTGCCGGTGAACAGCTGGTCAGTAGTCTAGTCAAGGTCAACCACCTGACCTCGACCAATCAGTCCAACCAGGCAGAAAATCAATACTCTGACGGAGTGACTCCCCCACCGACTGACAAGAGTGGCCGAGGTGGGAAAGGTAAAAGACAAAATTGTCCGAACTGAGCCCCGGCTCAATTACTTACTTTGGTCAAAAAAACTTCTGTTTCAAACTAAATATAAATCACTTACGGTTAACAATCTATAGGAAGTGGAGGGCTTAATCCCAACTTTAAGCAGTACACATGTACAACGTATGATATAAACATTTACAATTATATAAAAAAGTTTATTCATTTTATAGAGAACTGTATTAATTTTGAAGATCGGTCTTGTTTATTGAAAATCCTATGAAACAATTAAGATCTACATTAGTAAATTATAATTTAAAATAGCACAAAATTGTGTAAACGTTTTAAGTTTTTTCGTTTATAGAAAATTCTTTATAACCAATTACAAAGAAAACTCGTCTCTGAATGAAGAATGAATATTTATAAACTGTTTTTTTGACAGTTCAGAAGAATTTCAAAAAAGTATAATTATACTTATATAACCAGTGTATCCTGTCAGCGCACATTCTGCTTTATTACTGGGAAAAACTTTAGACTATGTTAAAACTTATAAAAATGGTATATTATTGAATATTTGAAATAAATACTTATATTATTAAGTTCTGGTATTACATGAATCTGTAATGTACTCTCTCCACCAAACCTTCTTATTCAAACTACAATTTATAGAAAGGAATACAACTGGAAAAGCTTCTAAATGTGATAAACACTGATAAAAAACACGTGATGAGATTAAGGTGTTAAGATTAAGATTAGTTTTGAGCTTAAGTGTTCACTATATACCCTTTCTTATCATAAACTTTTTTAAGAGAGAAAAAGTTCTAAACTCTAATGGAAATATAACTAAAAATTCAGGAATAAAACACACTGCAACAGTTGTAACTCAATTCATATTATTTCTCATAAATTTCCTTAATAATGTTAATATTAATTTGTAATGTGAATTAGAAGATACAATGCACAATAGGCCTGGACGCTATAGCCAACCTAAAAAAACCGCCAGGGATCAATAGCAAAGTGTCATTCGCCGCTGTAGGAAGTAATTTTCACCTGATATGTTGTTAAAGTTAGTCAATATAAATTTAATATTTTGTATTTCATTAATATTTATGTAATTTTTTGAGTGTCATTTACCAACTGTATATTTGAACTCTGTATTTAAACACTATTTTCTCGTATTGACAACCAAAGTGGTAAAATTGCCAATAATGATTGTCTGGTTCCCTAATTAATAAAGCAATAAAAAATACGCGATAATTAGTTCTTTTTTATAAAAGAGGTCCATTAAATGGTATTACTTTCTTACCTAAATATACTCCATTCCAACTACACTTCAAACTGTAGACACATTTCTTGGAAACCGGCAGTCTGTATTTTATTTTTGCTAGTGTGTGCAATTTAGGATAATGTGTTTTAAATGCATTAATATGCCGTGTTGACCGGGAATTTAATTGTTGTCTACGGGACATATTTGATGATAATACATTAGAATGTATTCGATCAGATATTAATTTATGTTTTATTAGATTACCTATCTTATTTATTGGTAACTTCATTTTATTTTGAAAAGTACTATTGAGTAACATCAACACGTCTAATAAAGTTAATCCTTTAGTTTGTGTTCGAGAAAAGTAGGCTACATAAAACAGACCTATCCACTTACCCAGGACTAGCCACGCTGATGTAGCAAGCAGTCCATTCGTAGCTCAATCCAATACTCCAAGATGTCTGCCTCTTGTAAAAAAACGATTTCATTCCTCAATAGATAAATTTTATTATTGACTTTACACTTTCGCACGTAAATCATGTGGCTGTCCACGAATGTGGTTACAAGATAACTTCTACTCAAGGCTTGTCAGCTTTAACAACGTGCAGTATGAGCTTTGCAGATCGAAACCTAATCTAAACATGTGGTTTTTATTATCACTTTAGTTACCACAGGTGAATCCTATTTACAGGGAAGGACAACGATAACAAATTTAAACATAAAACTGTCCAAGTAATAAATGAAAACTCCAGTGAAAAAGTGAATTAAATGTCCTAATTTAACTCGGCAGTAGTTTCACTTGGACTTCTGCATAACATGTACGTATTGGTATCAGAATGAAAATTGCCAAAAAATCTTCTCATTACTATGCACGAATTTTAAATAATGACATCAAATGAGTATGAACTGCTACATCTCATTACATTGCTAATATAAAATTTTTCATTTATAAATTTTTTGTATATTTTTGTGCAAATATGTGGAAAACGTATAGTAAAATAACAAAAGAATTAATTTAAATCTAAAATCTCCAGCTAATTTAAATTCAAGATATACAAGTGAATATTTTAAGAATATTAAGTCAAAAATATGTTTTAAGCCGTTTAGAAATTCATTCACAAAATCAAATAACTTGTAATCATTAGAGTATGTTATTTTGTACAAACTAAAGCTTCAATATGACATTAAAGTACAAAAAGGATTTTCCAATAGTCAACAGCCATTACATCCCAAACATTGAGCTGGCCGCCGTAATAAAACTTTATCCCTTACAATATACATGCAGTCTAAACGGCATCACAGGAAACCACTGGTGCTTATCTTTGAATGGAAAACAGCTATAACTTTGTTATATAGTCGAAAAACGATCTTAACGTTACTTTGGTAGCAATATTTTTATTATTTATTTTCTTTATTTTTAAACACCCCAAACCATAACCTGCTTACTTCTATTAATAGTGTCAGTAATGTGATTTGTGAAAGAAAAACAAGGATTGTCAAAAACGTTATGGATATTACCGACATATTTCATTAATAAAAATATACTTAAATTGAAAATTAATATATCATTTTTAATTAGGCTTTAACATTAAGCTTTTTTGATTGACTTTTAATAAAAACAACGTTATTATTATAATCTGAGTACAAGCACTTTGCTGTGACAACGACTTCTAATATTATTGTTTAACTTGTGTTATACACTCTATAGAGATGATTAAAGGTTTTATAAACATCATTCCTTAACTTATTTTTATTTCATATTACGAATATAAAGTTACCATATAACACCTAACCTAGACTACAATTCGAACAGCTCGTTAGTAGTTTTTATTTTTAAAATAATACATGAGAAATTTAAGATTTTATGCATACTAACCAAATGCAACGATCTCCTATGGAGCCAAAATACAAATTTTGTTCTTATTGATACATATAAAAAATGGAAATAAATCGATGTAATATTAGCATTTTTACTTTTTCCTTTCTAATCATTTACGATGTATGACATACATCTTTCAGATAGTAATTTCCTCATATTTAATTTCCAATAATTTACACCAGCCTAAATATATAAGGAAAAGTAACAGAGCTGGTGGGAAAAGAACCAAACTCTGCGTGAAATTGAAATAAGTTTGAAACCGGCAAAAGATTCCACTGAACACGACGAGAAACTATAAGATTATTTTTAGTTATGGTTTGGTCTTTATTGGATATACTAAACGTTTTGTAATGCATGAGTTACGAACAGATTATTTTAGAAGGTAAAAAAGTATACCACAGCGAACACAGCCTGAAAATATCTCAATGAAGAATTTGAAAAAAACAAAGGTACTTTTAAAATTTATTACTATTTTCCAAAATAATACGAAACATTTTCAAAATAATGAAAAATGAAAATAAGTTAAGAAATGGATAAAAAGGAATAACATGCATTATATCCAAGTAATGTGCACTCCATATATGTTCTTACAAGTTTAATACGTAATCGGCCTGGCGCGTAAATTACTTTATTTTGCGATATTTAGCCTAAACAGAGATCTAATATATATGATTGTGGCACTATAATATTACAAATTTTAAAGGGCCTTTGTATATGTGTGTTTTTTCGCGTAAAAAAAATCAACCGATTTTGCTGAAGGTTTACATGGATATATATTTATGTCAGCAAGTTGAATACATCAATCCAGAATGGAAAGTTGATTCAATATGTTGATGAAACGACTCTCTGTATTAAATCGAAATCTAAAAGTCATTTATTGATTTAATTCATTTATCGAATATTTCTCAAGACTCAATTTGAAAACAAACAGCTAAAATCAGACTCAATAAATTTTTGCCTTCGGCATCGACAATGACAAAACTATCGTCCCGCGGTAATGATGGACGATGTTCTCTTGGAAGAGGCCGAATCCGTTAAGTTCCAGGAAATTTACCTTGATCAAGGGCTGATGGGACTTTCAAATTGACAGCATCTGCTCCAGGGTTGTTTCTGGCATTTAGGCTATGTTTTGCGTAACCTTGCAAAATTCTGTTCTATTCATATATTAAAAAATGGCCTACTTTGGATACATCCATATTTGTCTTATGGTTTGAGACTATGGGGCGGCTGTTCTAAATACAAATTCAAAAGAGTATTTAGAGCTCAAAAGAAAGCTGTCATAATTCTTTATAAATTGAATTTCAGAGAGTCGTACAAAGGTGCCTTCAGAGAGCTTCGATTGTTAACTTTACCCTGTCTCTATACTGGGTAAAGACTATACTCGAAGTCGTTCTATACTGTCGACTCAAATTCGAGTTGGTCCACGGCATTGACGTCCACCAATACGAGACCAGAGGCAGGGACAACTTTCGGACTGTACAACGTAGAATGACTGTATTTGAACACTTGCCGTCTCAAGTTGGTGTGAAACTGATAAACAAACTGCCTGAAAGACTAAACATCTCAGTTTTAAACGATTCAAATCTCGATTACAACCCCTACTGGTGTCAAAGGCCTTTTACTCTTTTGAAGAGTTCATGTTGAGGTGGTGAGATGAAAATTATTGAAAACTATTGAAAACAACAATGAAATAAAAACCACAGTTCTGTTCTACAACTGATTAGTAATAACTGCGGTAGAATTAATGCAAATGTATATTATTATGAACGTACCAGACGCATGCATGCAATCTTGTAATTGTTGACGCAATAAAGATTATTATTATTACTTTCCGTTCCTTGGATGTGTTTAGGAATGTTCTTATTTCGTAAATCCCTTTGGGCTACGACCCACTGAATTTAAAATAGCTAAAAATGCCATCTTATTCTCTAAAGTTGTCTAATATTATTTAAAAAGTCTGTCAAATGTAATGAGATATTAAATGTAAACATATTATTTTCAATATGTTTACATTTATCGTGAGTGATCAGACTGGAACGGTGGAAGACGGGTGGTTTTTCTCAGAACAGCTTCTGAAAAACAATGTTCCAATGACTGCTAGAGAGCAAAGTATCAGTGTATTTCAGCATAAACTTTAGTGGGAGAATATTAAAGTGCTGAAGCGTATTTAATGTAGTCAAGTCAATAATAATGAAGAAGATGTACGTGATCGACGGAGTTTGAGGATGGATGGCAGATCTAGACGATTAAAGCTCCTGGGGAGGGTCGTTCAGCAATACTCTGTGGCGTCTCAGGGTACTTTTTTAGTAAGAAATTTTCTAAAGAAACCATCATTTTTCAGTTTAAGATTTCAGCCATTGGGTAACTACTAACATATCTTATAAGATGCCGTAAAACATACAAAGGTGAGAATTTAACTCCAAAGACTCACTTGGAGCAGTTGACAAGAACTACTCTTATATTCATTTGCGTAATAAATATTTCTTACATAATTTGTTACATATATACGTCGTCACATTGTTCATGTGTACGAAAATATTAGATCGATCATATGTAATTGATCTGAAAATAGGGTTAAATTTCCTACTTCTATGTAAAAGTTTGTTTCTACTGTACTGAAAGACAAAGTGAACAAGAAAGCCAAGCAGCATCAAGTGGAGAATACAAATATTGGCTGAGACAAGGAGTCGTATTACAGCTCGCTTTGACTTTCCCTTTATTTAATCTTTCTCGCATGTATGTGTGCTTATGTATTTACAGTAGTTTAATTCGCTGTACTCTTATATTTTAAGTAACCTTTCTATAAAACACACTTTAATAGTTTTTTAATTTTGCAAAAAAGATCATCGACTAGTACTAAAATAAACGTATGTAATCCTATAAATATGGTAATTTCAACACGTATGACATTTTAAATAAAAAAATATTAACTTGAGATAAAAGAGCATCATTGAATTCTTCTAATAAGTAACTTAGTGTTCATATTCGTAGTTTAGTTACTAAAAGATTCTGATTTTTACATTAGTTACAAGAAGAGCACGTTCTAAATAACATGTTCAATTTAGTTTTTAGTTTAAATTTTTAATATTTTTTTATTTTTGGAAGAAGCACATATATACCCAGACTAAGAGTTAGACAAGGCTTCTTAAACCTAACGTCACCTGGTAAAATAATCCATCTTTACTTCACTTTTTTATATCCGTACAATAATGAAGCAATAACAAGCTGTTCTAATGGTTCTCTTTATATAAAGTCTCTCTTCACCAATGCTTTTTTTTAAATATTGTGCACATTTGTAAAATGTAATGAAACATACCGTTACCAAATCATGCCCCTTTATCTGAAGTAATTTTTTTTAAATAACCTAGTAGCAAACTTGTAAAGTTTGTAGAAATTTCTGTATTCATCGCTCGCTGGTTAACACATATACTTAAAACATACTTAGAAAATTTAAGATCTCTAGTAATTAACATTAGGTAGAACGTGCTTTATACTTTTTACTGATTTAATTTTCTTTTACGAGTCTAGCTTATGATTTTCACGGTTTTCATACATTTTCCACGTACATATTATTAGAAAATAAGTAACAAATTCAATCAATACTATTCAAAACAGCGTTATTCTTTAAGGCTTTCTATCCATATATTTGTAAAACTAAAGTTCAGCAACTATACACATTAATCCATTGACGGTAAGGATATTGTGAACAACAGCCTTAGCAGAAGAATCTGTTATATCTGATCAGAACGTGACGAGACTGTTGAGACCATATCAGAGCTCTTGCTGACATGTATTTTCACAATAACACTTGCTTGTTCACTACATTTGTTTGTACCTATAAGATACAATGTTGGCATATAAAAAATAAAACATAAAAATACATCGACATATCTTTATAATTAGGTTTTTATACATCATTTAATGTTCAATAAACTATAAAAACGCCTGTAACTTTTATCAATGTGTGAATTGAACATTATATTCAGGAATTATACAAACAACCGTTAATAGTTTCTCTTATATTAATTTCAAACCCTAATCATCATAAACCTATACTTTTACTTGAAATGCGACATTGTATTTAAAATTTTAAATACAACTTTTTATTAAAATATTATATAATGTGACATTTATTATTATGCTCTCATGTTTATGCTATAAAGTTATTTCAGTTAAAAATTGGCAAATCTGTAAAAATTTCCAATGCTTTAAAACGATTTATAGAAACATATTTTACTAAAAGTCGAGAATTAAATTCGAACTGACAAAGGTGTACAACTCACTATCTATTTATAAAATTAGGTAACGTGACGCATCGATTTAGTATGTGAAAATTTATAAAGTTACAGACAAAATATGGACTGTCATCCACCTATATACATGGGCGAACATATGAATTTTAATGAGTTATAAGGTTTTCCTAAGCTTACCAGATTTTTCTACCAAAACAGAAATATAATTCAATGGTATTTAAATAGAACAATTTATGACTGTGTTTTAGACTGAAAAAGTTTGATTGGACGTCATGGAAATGGAAGTATTTGGAATGGAAAGTTAATTTTAACGATTACAACCACTCATCGTAAGAAAATTACATGAATATAAAAACTAAAGAATTATTTTAGAAATTGTTATACTTTTCTGGTGCAATACTTCCTTACAGAACACTGTGTTGTACCTTATAGACTGTGATTATGCATGTAAAGTGAATTAAAAATATAAAAAAATAACAAAATTGCACAGATACGTTTTCATGTGAAATTTAGTACGGTAAGATATTTAGCAACGTTAAAAATGTATTACATCATAAGTTATACTATGAATTATACACAGTGACTTGTAAAACTAAACCTAAAATTTAAAATTAGGAGTTAATGAACTCTCTTCAAAATATGACGTAAATGTCTGTTACAACACAGACATAAAATACTATATGTGACAGGTAAATAGGACAAATTATATATTAAAAATAAATAATTGCCAGATTGAAACCTGTCCACGATTGGCAAGAACATGTCATCAAAATGTTAATTGAAGCACAAAACTAAAATTTTAATGATTATTAGTGAATTTAAGTAAATTTTCTATAGGAGTGTATATAATATAATATATAACTATTAATATAATATATGAGAAATAAGAGTTAACCTATCCATAAAACCTAAAGAAACATTAACAATCCAAGAAAAGTAATAATGGATCGCACCGGAACACATTGTAAAAGATATAGACATAACCAATAGGCCAGAGCTGCCTCTGAATTCAACCGTACCCAACCCGCGACACCCTGTCCTTTGTGGTTTCCAGGAATGCCGCTAAGCCAGGACATCACGTTGACGAGGGTTGTGTTCCTGTTCCACTGCACACTTACTGCTGTGGTGCCTGCGGTGATACACACAATACATTTTCAAAGCTTATCTGCAGTGCGTGGTGATTTTTCAATGCCCTTATACAGACATGTCCCTGGGTTAATGTATATGTAAGTAGTAATAAATTAAAATTTTGATGTACTGTGGAAACTTCATGTGCGATCTCTGAAGAATACCCCATATCTCACCTGCACGTCCACAAAACTGTTGTATTTATGCTTTTTTACATATTTACAGAAAATTTGGGACTCATTCACTCCTATAAATTATCTAGCATTAGAATTAAACTTGAAATGAAATAATGAAATAATCCTCAGCAAGACTGTTAAAAAACTAATTATTTTATATCAAAAATTAAATTAATTGTGGATCATTACAACCAAGAAATATTGGTTTTCTAGTTTTATATCGTGAAAGTAACACCTTCATTTTATAAAAATCGTGATTAAATTATTTTATGTATATGCGGAAAGGCTTAGGGTTTAATAAATATACATAACATATACTATAGTATATTTGAAATTTTCTTGCAACCGTTGGTTTTTCATTAACTAAACAAATTAAATTATATCAAATAAATATTTACTCGTAAAAGGATAAGGTAACATGAAAATAATATACGGCTGATTTAATTTCAAAGAGATATTTTTAGTTTTAAAGACACTTTGTTATCTTAAATATATATATTTAATAAAATTTATTTTGGTCTAATTTCATTATTGATTTCGTTTATTATACAAAGAAAATTATTTAATTCATTTTCATTTTATTTACAATAAATACATAAAAATCTATTGAAGGGAAAGAGTTGGCAAGTAGAGAAAGTGTTTTCTAAAAGAGTAAATCTGCGGTACGAATTACACCCTACAACAAATTAAACATTTACATTTCATTTTAGAGGCAATCCATTCAACATGACGTTTACTGCTTTCGCACTGACATAAAACCTGTTTCTTTGGGTGGTACATTTATTATTTATATACAAATGAAAGTATAAAAAAGTTACTTAAAGATCATTTGAAGTACTTGATGTAATGAAAAAATTAAAATAAAACTTTTATTGCTTAAAAAATTTTATTGTTATTTTTCATCATACGTATGACCTTGTATGATTGTAGATAAAATTAAATTAACAGTAAGCTTTCCATCTTATTAGATTATTTTTAATGTGTATTACGCTCAAAGTCTGCTTTACTAATTCGCACCCCATAAAGCATATTAAGAATTGAATTAACGGTTTTATTTTTTAATTTTAGTTTTTTAGTTTTTTTAGTATTTGAGCTGTGGGTATAATGTGTTTTCCAAAAAAAGTTTGACTCACAAACCAAAGTCCTAGAATATTTCCCTTCAATTACATTTAATAAATAACTTAATATAGAAAAGTAGTTTGAGATTTTAAAACGAGTTATGCATAGTTTGTCTCTATTATATCTTATATTATTTGTTTGTATTACTATCCTCTCATAAAACAAGGAAGTTTTAATGGGAAGAAAAATAGGTAATTACAATATAAATTTTTAAGCGACTCAGTTTTAATTATTATTTGATAAATGCCTAAATAAAGGTATTTCTGTTATAAGATAAAAGTCAATAATACCCGCTGTGAAGCAACAGTGAATTATAACAACATCTCTACTCGTGCAATTCCATTATTTCGCAGTTGTTCGTTTGCAACGACTGACTATTTTGTGAAATTGGATCCGTGAAAATCGAATAGGAACTTAATGTTATCAGCCCATGGAGCTTGAACTAGTTTATCATAGTGGTACCACTCGTAAATCCTGTTTTAGGAAAATCTGTTTTCATGTACTGAATCCAATTCTGTGGAAACCGGATCTTCAAATAGGTTTCATTGTTCATCTAAAGCTACAGGTTTTAATTGGAAATGGAAGTCTCCATAATATCGACATACTAGGTTTCATATAACGTCAAATATAAGATGTAACAGTAAATAAAAAAGACGTATTGTTTAACAAGTATTATACTACACTTGTTAATTTTTAGAATGTTGATCATGGGTCATATCTATCATAACCATCATCCGTTTTACACGGTTTAAGAACATAAAAAATATTTTGCTTAATGTTCAAATTTCAGAGATATTTAAAACATTTGATTATTGTTTACTAATAGAATAATTCCTGATATAATAGTAATATATCCTAATAGTTCGTATGATAGCAAAACAATAACTTATCTAAAAACATAGTTAAGGTATAGTTTTAATAGAGTTGTACTTTTAGCTAAATGTTACTTTAAGCTATGAAATATTATGAGGCATCTAATGAAGTTACGGATGTTTATTTAAAAAATGTTTGCATTTTTGTTTTGTAGGTTTAATGTTATATAAAAGTATTACAAATTCTACATCAATGTCTATTTAAACTTAAGTAGCGTGTGAATGTTATTGGAAAACCTTCTAATATCTTCTGCACACCTCCATTTTAAAGTGAGTATTAAAGAGCATTTCAATATGATGCAAGTTTCAGAGTTTTATTTAAACTGTAGAATAATTTAAAATTAAAAGAAATCTATATTTTGGAAATACTTAATCAAACTTCACTGTTAAATCTTCCATTCAAACTCTATAAACAATAACTTTATTTTCACGGAAGCAGCTTTTACGTAGTATTTAAAAAGCAGTAAACTCCTTGTTCACTGGAATGCCGTCAGCAGTGAAAGATATATGTCCACTTTCTTGTTAGATCCCAATTCATGTCGCAGACTTAAACCTCTTATAGGAAACATTTACCACTTCTGCCATAGTAACCCCTTCACGTATTTTTTAATGTTCTTTTTGATCAAAGCTGAAATTAATTGAACCATATTTGTATACACAACATAACATTAGAAATATAATTCTCCCGCCTCTCATATAACAATAATATTTTTCTAATTAAATTAACTTAAATACAAAGCAATGGTTTATAAACAAATAATTTCATGTAACTAAAGATATTTGAATGGCCAATCGGTAAAAAGTATGGCTGAATGTTGGATCCACGTAGACGGTAAGCCTTTGACTTCATGCAATACTTTGAAGGTTCTTGGCGTCAATCTTCATTGCCAACTCGACTTTTATTACCACATGAAATCTATATGTAAAAATGTTACCACCAAGTTGAAATTTATATTAAGCTAAGCACAATACTCCCACTCTCTTCTATATTAGAAATTATAAGATCAACCAACCATTTTCCCATTAATAACTTATGCTCTTCCAACCTTTATTTTTTGTTTAACACGGGAAAACGTGATGGTTCTCACCCTATTACTGAATAGGGCATTGAGATTTGTTTAAGTTTTAAGGAAGTTTGATCACATAAGCCAATACTGATTAAGTGCTGGGGTGATGTCGGTCGTGGGTTGCTCTCATCTTCAAACCGTTAATCTGATTCATAAGGTTCTTCAGACGGGAAAGCCAGAATATCTTAGGAGAAAGCTGGTTTTTAGGCGCGAGGTGAGTCAGTGCTGTACTTGACAGGATGGTCTATTACACCTACCAAGGACAATTTTAGGGACAAGGGAAAAGGCAATTAGACACTTTGGACCAAAAAAATATAATGCTCTGCTCACTGAAATAAAAAACTTAAAATTAAGAAAAGTGTTACAGGCATATTTAAGTGTGAAATGTTACTCGTAATTTTATTATTGTGTGATCTATGTATAATGCAATTTGTATACTTTGACAGGAGTTGTCATGAAAAGCAGAGTTTGTACTTTGATGAACGCTCTACCAAAAATGACATTTTTATTATTTATTTATTTATATAATTCTTTTATCGGAGAAGATATTATGATTACTAATAAAATATTGGACTACAAAAGTTATATAAAAGGAGAAACCTAATCCAAGTAAAAAATGTATAAATCATTTTGTTATCTTTAATATTCTAATAATTATAATAATCACTAGCCGCACAAACTTGTAAGTAACAAGAGCAACATACATTTAAACAATCTTTAATAACCGTGTGCAACATTTGTCCTAATAAAATACATAAACCCCGTTTAAAATTTAATCTACTAGGTAATTAAAAATTACATTACTTTATGAAGTGCAAAAATTTCAAAATTTGACTTCCTATATTAATTAAGCGAAGAAATAAACCATCTTTCTCCAAGTTTTTGAGCGCTCAGTTCCATCTCCAAGCCACGTGATAACGCGCTGACTAGGACGTGATTAAACCTCCGAGCCGTACAGCAATCAAAGCCTCAGACATAATCCATAGCAGGTTGTAAACGTCCGTGCTGACTCATGTTGTGGCCGATACGTGCACTTTGATTCAGTAATCCTGACGTGGGCTAATGCAAACAGGATTTATCTTGATGACAGCGGCTTATTCCTTTCCGATTTATTACGGTAATATTTGATGTGTTGTTGTCAACGTTGACAGCTTTCATAATTATTCGTGAATAAATATATTACAGTATTTTGTACTTTTTATATATTTATGTCAATTTCAAGCTTTTCTTTGTCGAGGTGCGTATATATCTTCTTTAATAAACTTTCTTTTGTAGAAAGCTTTGTTACTATTAGTAAATTAATTAGTTTCTAAACAGAGTAATTCTTTTTTGTCTAGATTCCAGTGATGTATATTTTTGGAATATATATATATATATATATATACATATATATAACTGTATATATATATATATATATATATATATATATATACAGTTCTTGATATAGAATAGAATATTCTCTTACGTTAGTTTTGTAAAATGATGTATATCCAAGTTTGGGATATACATATTCTTCATTAAGACGCTAAGTCATAATTGTTAGATTATAGCAATTTAAATTAAGAGATGAAAGTCAAGAAAGTCAAATATCCATCCAATATTGACAATAGCTTTGGCCTCAAAATGGCTAAAACAAATAGACAATCGGAGATATGTTTTTACTTAGCATTCATTGATAAAAGGCATGGGAGTTTACATCTTAAATATAGTGTAGCCATGAAATTACGCTTTACGAGGTAAATAGAGCTTGAGGGCAATACTTAAGTTATCTTAAGCTCTTTAGACATCGAGTCGTCTCTACGCTCAATACTGATACTTCCATACTGGTCATGAATGTAAGGGCTCCATGGGTGACTTTATTATAAAGTAGTGACGAGCTTACTAAATAAATCTATATGGTTGGTTTAGGTGAGGGTTTATTATTAAATAATTAGCAGGTTTATAAATAATTTAATCTATACAAGGCATGTCATGTTACTGGCTTTACTGAGATTATTTTAGGCATTTTGTGGAATTGCTGACAAACATGATAAAATGTTATATGTTCGTCTGGGTTTTTACTTATTTATTTGTTCCCCGATATGTTTATTTTGCTATGTTGACCTATTAACATCATGTACATTTTTCACTAGTGGTCAGCTATGAAGTAACATTTACCATAATCAAGCTTTATTTTCCTTATTTATAAGGATCCCGTCATAATGATCTCCTTACAATACTGATTGATAGAGGGAAAGATGGACAGAGATGAAATCTGTCCAGGCCCTAGTCAATAGTAAATAAGAAATATTATGTAGTCATTTATTGCGGAATGTTAATACAACATTCCGCAATAAATATTATAATGATATAATATATAATGATATTTAATATTGAAATTAATTGCATATGTTATTGAATTTCCTTTTTACTTCTTACATCTTTGAAATAACTTTTATGGAATTTCTATATTAATGCACTTTTTGCAACGTATCGTAGGAGTTTTGTGGACCTCTAGTTTTGTTAAAACTAGATGTGTCTTGCGGTGAAAAAGGGATAAAGTCCTAAAGGTAAATTAAAAACACATTTTATAATTGTTATAGTGTGCTGAATTTGGTATTTGTAGAGAATGCCGTTCCTCGGAGATATACAGCGGATTCCACACTTCTGCCCAACCCTGTATAATTTACGTAGAAATTTCTTTTCTAAACTTAGTTTATAAATAGAAAAAAATTAGTTCTATGAAAATGCATGCTCATCCTTTGACATTTTCTGAGGATAATTGAGTGTAAATATATCATGGTCGGCTAGAGAAAAAAAATTAAAAGATTCTTTTATATTTCATTGCATATATGGCCTCGGGTAAAGCAAAAAACGAAATATGGAGTTAAAGTTGTGCCACTATCTTTGAGAAGCTGTTTACATGAACTTTGGTCTTTTATATTCTTAGCTTGTGATCAAACAGAACACTGGCATTGTTATTGGAAGGAAATTTGTGTCTCTGAACCTGTTTTCCCGGAATCCCATTGAATTTAATAAGTTGAAAATATTATCTTTAAGCACCCTAATTTACTCGCAGGTTATGTAAGTCAATTCATACTTGTTTATTATCATCCCTTATGTTAGTTGTTGCATTAAAATATTTTGGTTTTCTTCCCTTTATTCTTTTAACTGAA
This sequence comes from Homalodisca vitripennis, assembly GCF_021130785.1. NCBI lineage: Eukaryota > Metazoa > Arthropoda > Insecta > Hemiptera > Cicadellidae > Homalodisca > Homalodisca vitripennis. Next base: position 67,756 of record NW_025776896.1, on the reverse strand, counting down.
CTTTAAGATTCATCTCTTAAAAGTTCTATTACCTTAATAAGCATAACCAGATAACCACTTTATCTGTTTGGTTATTTAACTAACTGTCAGCCTCTATAAACTATTCATATCCATAAAATATTTCTCTTATATTTTTCTTTTATTTAATTTTTATATAGCAAGAAGATATACACTGGATATAGTTTGATAAATATTACAAAATTAAGCAAGAATATAGGTTTTATGCAAGATTAAAAAGATAACCAAACAAGTTTTCAAAACATACCACTAAAATTTAATCACCAATTTTAATAATACTTACTATGAAAATAGAAATCATGAATTTATTTTATCACAACAAAAGCGTAATTTATATCATATCTACAAATATATTTCTTTACATGAACACCTAGTACCTCTTTAGGGAAAAGTCGAAGTTGCTTTTACAAAACAAACTATTAAAAAGATAATTACAAGTGTTTAACAGGAGCTTCACACTGTCCAATGTTGGTTTTTCTAAACTAATCACATGTAAAATTTTCTTCGAATTAGGAACGTTTCCTCCAAAAAATGTGATTATAACTAGATTACAATTTGATTATAACTAGATTCACATTTCCAAATAACTAGTTTTTAATTTATTTAAAATTAGTTTAAAATTGTATACCATTAAAATAATTGAGTTACACCTCTTCAACTGAATAAAAACCTTTCATTTTTCACTACTTAACCAAGACATCTTTAAAGTTCTTAATTCACACGTATTTGGAATTATAAGGTAACTTATTGAAAATATTTGTACCAATGTAGACAACGCTATGTTGGGACTTGCTTAACCTGATCTATCTCACATCAATTAGATTTCCAGATCTGGTGTTATGAGAGTCTACATAATTTCCTAAATTAAACAAGGTCAGATTTTCTTTGATATAAACTAGGCTCTGTATAATGTAGATACTAGATAATGTTTGCTTGGTTCTACATAGGAAGGTTTGCTAGAATCTCTCTCAATAATGTTCTTGAGGCATTAAATAACTTTTTTTACATTAAAAATCTTCCTTTGCAACAGCTGAGTTGCCCCAAAGAATAGTTTCAAACAAAAGATGACAGTGAAAAATTGAAAAATAAGCATTGATAAGTTATATAAGGTATACAAATATTGATGATAATATATATATATATATATATATATATATATATATATATATATATATATATATTTATATATATAATATAGAATTAGCCATAATCTTTTTATTGATCTCACATCAACATCCATTTAAATAAATCCCATGAAATTAACCGATAGGTGGAAATCAACCTGGAACAAAATTTATTTTTAATTGCAATGTCCGAATAATTTGCAATTCAATATCGGGTTAGACCTAATAGAAATATATTTAACATTAACGATGTTTCTGTTTGCAGTAATTCCATGCATTCCGTAGAAATATCAAATGTGGGTTTTCAAAATTTTTTAAAAAGGTCGGCCCTAAGTAACATAGAATTTTGTACTTATATTGAAAAATATTCCCAAAAAAATATTTTTTGATGATTTAGCCTAATAGAACTAGGTGTAAAATGTAGTTAGACAGAAATATAATTGAAATATAGTTAAACATAAGACAGGTAGAACACTAAGCATTAAATGAGTACTCTCTCTCTCTCTTTCTCTCTCTCTCTCTCTCTCTCTCTCTCTCTCCCTCTCTCTCTCTCTCTGACATGTCAAATTAAACGGCTATTCAAGTGAAACGCAATGTCACAACCATTAAAATAAGACAAAACACCTGTCCTGATCTTAGCCAAAGTTACGGAACTTACACACTTTATATCAATTGACAAATATTTGAATCAAACGATCCTACACGTTTTTTCCCAAAAAGTTTATCCAAATTTTTAAAACGGATTAAAGGTAAAACTAGTAGTAGACCTATTTTTTTATATTTATATAGTTATCAAAGTACTCTTGAGTATATACAGCGTAATGGCTGTAAACGAATATACTTAAATACCGATGGACACATGTAGAATGTTTGACAACCCACATGACCTATTAGAGCAAGCAAAAACAGTTTAACTGTAAAACCGAGTAAATCCTAATGAGCAAAAAGCTCAAAAACTAATTCCAAAGATTCTTGAAGTTCAACCTGTTAGTAGACTAAGGTGGAACCATTGTAGCCTACATGTATGTATTAAAATAAAATATCTTAGGAATTTAATCTTCTTCGAAGCCTACGCCGAAGTAAACGTAGTAGGAGGATATAACAAATTTTATATAAAATTTATGTTGGTCTTGCAAAATATTGTTGGCAGTGTTGATTAATGAAGTTCTTTTGCTGCAGAGAAATGCTGTAGGTAAAACAATTATCAACTGTCTCCCGAAACCCTAGTATACCTATCTTTATAAATTATCCATTTGTAAGAGTTTGTAACCATTACGTGCATAAATATCCATTTTACAGTGAGAAGAAGGCATTTACTACAATCGGTGCGAACATATTCGTGATGGTCATGAGAACTATAAATGAATAACTTATTTTATCAACTTATTCCGATATCGATATTACGATTTAGATGTCGTTTACTATGGTATCGACAAAGCCATTAATTTATTACGGAATTAAGCAATGAAGAAACTTAGGGCATTGGTTCATTATTGGCTTAAAATTGACGATCATACCTTTTTAAATATCTTCACAGGAGCTATTATTGTAAGAAAATTAAGTTTTTCACATTGAATTTAAATTAATATTAATTTATAATCATTTTAAAATGTTATAACACTAAATTTTACTATGAATTAATCAAAATTCATAACTGTTATAACTTACACATATACTTATATATATATTTATTTATTTATATTTGGTATTAGCTTCTTCTTATACGTAAAAGATTACATTTTCAAAGTACGTAAAATATATCTTCAGTATTACTGTTAATGCAATTAACACCAATGAACATCTTTAAAGAGTAGGAATAATTTTAGAGCAGAAAAAATTTACTAAACGGAAAATAGTATGTAAGGATTGTTTTAAAATATAAAACATTTACGAATAACAAGAGCATTACTAAATTGTTATGGACGTTTCTTATGATTACATACATACAGGTCAATAATCAAAATATTTTAAAAACCGTTTATATCTCCTAGTAACCAAAATGAAACTTCAATTATTATTTTTTTAATTTAGAGTTTTTCGTACAATACAGGTTACAAATATTAAGTAGAGGTTTTAATTATGCACGTTCATACGGCTTAGTATCATTCTCAATATACGTATACCGCGTTCACTGACGTGATTAAACCTCCGAGCCTTAATCCATATATGGCTGTAAGCGATCCTGGTCACTCATGTTGTGGCCGATATGTGCACATTGATTCAGCCTTGTTGGAGGCACGATTTTGTGCTGATGACAGAGGTATATTCCTTACTGATTTAGTAGAAAATTACGTTAGGTTTCACAATTGATAATGAAATATGTAATATTTACGTTTAATTAATTATATTATAGTAATCATTGAAATATCACTGCAAGTTTTTTCTGCAGTCATGTGTATTTTAAATATTTTTACAACATATACATTGGGTATTTTATTTATTGCTTATATTTTTACACTATACTTTCCTAGTCACATACATTTATCACTTGTATTTCCAGACATGGCTTCATACTTCCCTTAAGTATATATAAGTATGATTATTGTTTTTAATTTGATTATAAATAAAGGAAGCTAAGATGTTAATCTAATATGTGTTTTAAAAATTATCCTACTTTGGCTATTTTTGTATTTTATTTCATATCCTTTTATAATTATAAATTTCTAATATATTTGTTAAAATATATAGTAGATTCGTTAATAACAATAACAACTTTAATATTTACTAATTATTATGTACTTTTCAACAATAACAATACAAAATTTAGTTGTTATCGAGGTACGTGTTATTAATAGCGTTTAGCTTGACAACAAATATAATTACTTATTTATGACCTGCATACTATATCAACGTAAACATCTTAGAAAATATGCCAGTTTCTCTCTAGCCATCTTAAATATGTATTTTTAATAAAAATTGCTCAGTAATTCTTGATTCGTTCTAAAATATCAATTAAAAATTGGAACAAAGTTTTAACTCATTTAAGTAACAAAAGTTCCTGGAATGAATGGTTGCATGCGGGAAATGAAAGCTGAATTTCATTACGGTTTCAATGGTATTCCAAGTTCCAATAATGGACACTTTGCAATGCTACACGAAACCTGGTAAGTTGTTTACCCGCTGTTTGCTTAGGTCAGCCGTTTTTGCCAGATTCCGTTTTCTCCACAAGCAAATGCTGCTGAAATGGTCCGTTTAACTTTGAAATGAGTTAATTCACTAGATATATTATAAATTGTATTGGACATTTAATATCAAAATTAGACATTTAAATTAATATTTAGATACTTTAATTACAAATTTGATAATTAGGTACCTCTACTTACTGTTACTGTAAATAGTAATAGACTTTTAATTTTACAAATATAATAAAAAAATATACTTCTAAGATGATATTTCTTATTTTCTTTAGGTTATTTTATTATATTTATAGTTTTATTGAGTGTAAGTAGCAAATTTTATTATGGTATGTATATATATATATACAACTGCTACAGCTCTATTATAGCATAAATAATGTACATGTGTTGGCTAAATATTCTATGCTAAAAACATACTATCGCGAACCTACATCTCCATATTTACGTTTAATAATGTGCCACAAGACGTCATGTGTATATAATATATGAATATTCTAATTAGAAAAGAATATCACAATGTTTACGTTATACGTGTTGATAGTTAATGAAAAGAATGAAATTTGGTTATAGAACCGTGAAATAATATTTTAGAGGCTCGACTAAGAAGGACCACTTCACACTAGGCAGTGAAGACGCCGAACACACTGATTTTAACAAGAGTTCACTAGGTTACACATAATGAGTTTATGAACAGTGCATATTCAAATAAAGTGTATAAAATAAACAGTTACCTTTATTTTCATGAGAGGTACCTAACCGTAGTCTGCTGTTGTTGAGGGCCAGGTTGTGATCAGTAAGTGTTGGAAAATAGGCTGCTGTCTTGTAGGCAGGCGTGAAGACGGAAGATGTCCTTCACGGATTCACTCACGCACAATACGACCGCAAACGAATAGTTCATAACACTGTGGCCAGTCCTGTAGAGCACGGTAGACGCGGGTGTCCGGGAGCAGAGACGTTCTGGTAGAGATTGCCAATCCAGAGCACTGACTTTAATGTTAATGTAAATGTACAACAAATAGAATAAACTAATATTTAAATGAGAGAGTAACACATGGGGGAGAGAGTAAGTATGGTAAGCAGTGGCTAGAGAGTACATAAGTGCCCCAGGCGGGATCGAGAGTATAACGAGCAAGCGTGCCTACGCTTGCAAGGTAGGCAATTGATAAGTCAACCGTTGTGATTGGTTGGTGAGTTTACAGTAAACAGCTGATTCGGGAAACAATGGTTCATTGGTCTGTCACTGTACGTGAATATTTTAATCCAGTAAGGAATGGTATTGTAGGCACTAGGCCGCAGAAAGAGATATGGAATTAATGTAGTATATACAGTTTAGTAAATAAAGGCAAATATAGAGTATAAGTTGCACAAAAAATATATACATAATTATTATTCAATAAAAGTAGCCTTTTCATATTAGGCAATAAAAAACAAGTTATTTAATGCAATAAATACTTAACATACCGGCCGCCTTGAATCACCTTGGGATTCAATGAGAGAAAGAGCAATATAGGCTCAAATTACAAAGTTTATAGGCGGTGGTAGAGAGACAGTTAATTAATTGTAGAGGTGAGGTAAGAGAAACACCTTCACTGCTGGACGAGTGAGAGTTCCACTTGAGGTCTTGAGATGTACCACTCGAACTGTACCATCTTGTCCTGGAGTGACATCAGTGACCCGTGCAAGGGGCCATGAGAGAGCGGGAGTATCCTGATGCACCAGGACGAGGTCTCCAGGTTGGAGGTTGCGGGAAGGAGTGCTCCACTTGAGGCGCTGCTGAAGAGTCTGGAGATATTCTCGCTGCCAACGCTTCCAGATACGTTGGTGCAGCGCTTGAACCAGATGCCAGTGAGAAAGGCGGTTCGTGGGTATGTCCATCAAGTTCTCTTCAGGCACGGAAACCAGAGGAGAGCCGATCAAGAAGTGTCCAGGCGTCAGTGGGAGAAGGTCGTTGGGATCACTGGAAAGAGCGGTGAGCGGGCGAGAGTTGAGCATCGCTTCAACCTGACTTGTGAGCGTCATGAATTGAGACAAAGTTAGTATGTGGAGTCCCATGACACGTTTTAGATGGTGTTTAGCACTCTTGATGGCACTTTCCCAAATTCCACCTTGATGGGGAGCAGCAGGAGGGTTGAAGTGGAATCGCATTGAACGGTCAGCAGCAAAGTCTTGGACTTTGCGCTGGTCAGCCGTGAGGATTTTGTGTAGGGCATTTTTAGCACCTACGAAGTTTGTGCCACAGTCACTATAAAGGTCTGTGCACAGGCCACGACGAGAAACGAAGCGAGTGAGAGCACCAAGGAAAGCTTCGGTGGACAGGTCCGTCACCACCTCAATGTGAACGGCCTTCGTAACCATACAAACAAAAATACAAATATAGTCCTTAATAATGCGGACAGAGCGTAAATTATGGACCTTGAGCGAAAAGGGGCCACCATAGTCCATGCCGGTGGAGAGAAAAGCTCGGGCTGGAGTAATGCGAGCTTTGGGGAGGTCGCCCATGAGAGGGGCGTTGTTTTAGGCCGATTCTTAAAACATGTGAGGCATCTAAAAATGCGAGATCTTACCACGCTGCGTGCAGAGAGGATCCAGACTTGCTGGGAGAGCAGAGAGAGAGTAAGCTGCGCGCCAGCGTGGAGATGTTTGACATGGACATGGTCAATGAGGAGGTCCACGACAGGGTGCTTCTTGGGCAGGATGCACGGGTGAGACACGTTCGGCGGGAGGGAGGTCAGCGTGGCGCAGTCTGCCGCCGACGCGGAGAAGTCCATCCGGACCCTGGAATGGGGCGAGGCGTTGAAGTCTGGTAGAACACGTCTTTCGGTCCCGCAGTAGAGCTAGATCTTCAGTGAAAGCTTCCTCTTGCACGGTCTTGAAAATTCGCAGCTGGGCGGAGTCCCGTTCTGTCTTGGAGAGAGGTCCGAAGTGGCGGTTTGGTGAACGACAGTTGTGGATAAAACGCAAGACGTAGGCCATCACGTGCAGCAATTTCCTCCAGGAAGAGTACTGGATGAGGAGGTCCCACGTAGGCGATGCTGTGGCCAAGGCAATGACAGGAGTGGAATGCTTAAGCTCCCCTAGCTCCTCCAGAGAGACCGAGTCCAGGCTGGAATCAGTATCTGGCCAGGCCGAGGAGGGGAGACGCAACCAGTCGGGTCCATGCCACCAAAGGGGATGATCCACCAATTGAGAGGGAAGGATCCCACGGGAGGCGCAGTCAGCAGGATTGGAAGCACTGGGTATGTAGCGCCAGCACTCCACAGCCACAAGCTCTTGAGTTTGCGCCACACGATTAGCCACATAGGTTTTTTTTGAGGCGATAAGAAGGTGTTTTGATCCACGCGAGGGTCACAGTAGAGTCGCACCAGCAGACAATAGAACCAAACTTGTGGGTGGGAGCTAATTGAGTAACACAATATTTCACAAGTTGGGCCAGGAGATGAGCTGCGCATAGCTCCAGTCGGGGCAGCGTCACTCTTTTGAGAGGAGCGACGACGGCGAGTTTTAGCCATAACTTGGCTTACGTGCACCGTGTCATTGGAGGTAGAGCGGATGTAGACTACAGCAGCATAGCCTAGTTCTGAGGCGTCAGAGAAACCGTGCAAGTCCCAGTGAGTAGCAGCAGAGTAGGGGATAGCACGAGGAATTGTAATAGTAGCAACGTGCTTAAGTTCAAATAAAAATGCGTGCCATTTTTTGTATATTTCTGGAGGGAGCGGATCATCCCAATCTATGCCAGAAATCCATACGAGTTGCATGATATTTTTTGCGAGCATTATGCAAGGCGCCAAAAAACCACAGGGGTCATAGACTTGAGAAATGAGACTTAACACTTTACGCTTAGTGGGGTTTTCACAAGAAAAATTAAAATTAAACGTAAACGTGTCAGTCAGAGGGGTCCATTTAAGGCCCAAAATAGAGAAATGAGGCTCCTGAGAGGGTTGCAGAAAAACTGGGATTTCCCGATGATCTTCAGGAAGGTGTTGCAGAAGTCTCGGAGAGTTCGAGACCCATTTCCGGAGCTCAAAGCCACCGAGCCGAAGGAGTTTGATGAGTTGATCTTGAAGTTCAGCGGCGAGTTCTTCAGTCTCAGCCCCGCAGATCAGGTCGTCGACGTAGCTCTGGTGCTTGAGAATCTCAGCAGCATGGGGGTAGCGGTGACCTTCGTCTTCTGCCAATTGATGTAGCGTTTTGATGGCCAAGTAGGGTGAACAGTTCAGGCCGTAGGTAACTGTCGTGAGCTTGAACGTGGACATCAAGTCGGTAGGGTGATCACGCCATAAAATCAGTTGAAAATGTTGATCGTCAGGATGCACCTTGATTTGGCGGTACATCTGTCTGATGTCACAAGAGAACACTACGTTCTGAAGGCGGAAGCGCAGAAGAATGTCACAAATATTATTTTGCAGCTTAGGTCCGGTCAACAGAGTGTCGTTGAGAGAGAGTCCGGAACTGGTTTTGGCACTGGCGTCAAAAACGACGCGTAGTTTGGTGGTGCTACTTTGTGCCTTAAAAACACCGTGGTGTGGCAGATAGTAGTGGGGAGTGCTTAAGTCAGGAGTAGGGCAGCCCTGCATATGGCCTAGAGAGAGATATTCATGTATAAAATCAGAATATAAATTATAATACTCCACATTAGTGGGAGCGTGGAGCTTGCGCTCGAGTGAATAAAGTCTACTTTCAGCATGAACTTTGGAACTTCCCAGATGAGTACTGGTGTCCTTGAAAGGGAGGCGGACCATATATCGACCCTCACGGTCCCTGGAGTGCGTGGTAGAAAAATATTCATCGCATTGAGTTTCCTCTGCAGACCTTTTACTGGGAGCAGGCAGTTCCTCTTGTGTCCAGAAACGCTGCAGAGAGGCGTGGAGGTCCACCTCAGCAGTCGAGAGAAGAGAGACAGCCATAGTAGAGACAGACTGCGTCAGTGGTGTGCAGGGAGCCGTCCCCATCAGCACGAAACCAAAACAGGTGCCCAGGGCGTGAGGTAAATTGAGACCAAGAGAGTAGGTCTCGTGAGTAAGAATATGTGGAAATAGCGCTCCACCAATAAGCACGTCAATGCCACCAGGGAGGTGGAAGGTTGGATCAGCCAGTGTAATATTTTTAACCTTATTCATGACCTCCTGAGATATTTGCACTCGTGGGAGATCTACAGTGATTTGTGGCAATATGTGGAACGAGTGCGGGGCGGCAACTGGGTGGCCAGCAAGAGTTTCCACGCCCAGAGTTAAAAAATCCGCGTGTGTGAGCAGAGGTTTGAGAAAGGCCGGCGACATTAATAGTGGCCGGACGGCGCTGTGTACCCAACAGTTGGGAGGCTTTCTCGCTAATAAAATTTAGCATGCTTCCTGAATCAATTAAGGCACGAAAGACATAAGCTTGTCCGTTAGAGGCGGTGAGCTTGACAAGAGAAGTACCCAGAAGAACCGTGGTACTAGGGGCGAGGTCTTGATGCAGTGTGCCATGAGCGTGTAGTGTGGTGTGTTCGGCCGGGCTAGGAGGTGAGAGCGCTGTGGTCGCAGGCGAGGGGCGGACAGCAGGTGTAGGTGTTGCACTGCTCTGTGCAGGCCGGCCGCCGTCACGGCCGTTCTCCACAAAGGGACGAACGCGGTCCGATGTACTAACACTGGACCGTGGTTGGCCGATCAGTGAAGTGTAGCAAGGTATGATGACGACCACGACATGTTTCGACACGTGAATTTAGACTGACATTCACTTAATCTGTGCGTCCCCAAACAAGAAGAACAGCGGTTGTGCTGTTTAATAATCCCGTGCCGTTCTTGAGGTGTCTTTTGGCCGAAGCTGGGACAGCCATAAATTTTATGACCGCTCTGATGGCAATAAAAACATGATGGTCCTTGTTTATAGGCCGAGGAGGGTGGAGAGGAAGCCGCTAACAAGCTCACGTTTTTAAGAGACGGTTTGGGTTTATCAAATCTGGGTTTTGACCCAAAATAAGAACTTGAAGCGTTCTTGGGGTCCACAATATTGTCATGTAGACTACTGTCCTCAATGTGGCTGCATTCCAGGTTGAGAAACTCAATTATTTGTTCAACCGAGGGCAAAGTATGAAGCTCTTCCTTTTTTCGAAACTGTTCTAGGCGTGTGACCATCCGATTATCAATCTTGCGTAATAACAAGGGCTGAGAGAAGTGGGTTGTTACTAGTGATGTCATTGTTTAGTGCTTTAATTGATTGCGTATGTTCGTGAAAAAGATTAAGGAAAGCACGGATATTCTTCACAGATGTGCTGGAGATGACAGGAAGGTCTAGTATTTGATTTAAATGTAGTGTGAGTAGACGCCTGGTATTATGGTAGCGATCCTTCAGCAGCTGATAAGCGATTGCATAATTTTGCTCAGTTATATTTAGCGACTTTATCAGAGCGAGTGGTTCGCCTGAAAGCACGCTCAAGAGATATTGAAATTTCATTACATCGCTTAAGTGCGCATTGTTGTGTACGGCTTGTTCATAAACGTTGATGAACGTACAGAAGTCCAAGGCAGCTCCGTCAAAAGTTTTTAATTCCAATTTCGGTAGCCGGACGTTGACTTGAGGGGAGGCAGGCGGAATAGTTTCGCTTTTATTAGCTTTAGCTTGTCTCTTGGTCTCAATCATAAGCACGTTAGCAGAAATGTAATCAACTAACTCGTCCACGCTCGCTAATGCGGAATAGTTAGGTGTATAGTCGGCATCCACTTTTAATTCCAACTCGTGGCACAAGTCTAATATTGCTGAAAATTCCTGTCTAAGTCTCTGAATAGATTTAGCTCTGACAAGCAACTGCTGAAGTATATTTGGATCGGAAGTCTTCTTAGTTAAATCATAGATACTTTGTATCTGAGAAAAGAGGTGTTCTCGCTTTGCATTGGCCACTTTAAGAGACATCGTCATGTTGAAAGTGTTTGTAGAAAATTAATCAATTTGAGTACAACTTCAAAGGTGAAAAGTAAACAAAATATTGTCCTCTTGAATTGAGGACAGTGATAAAAATAGAAAACTAAATTATTTTCCTCTGAAGTATTTTCCCCAAGAAATAAGAAGTATCTAAACAATATAATACAATGAAAAACAATTTAAAAAATATTGTTTAGTTTTTTGAGGTAAAAACTCAATAATAATGCAATAAGTAGAGTAGGCTCGTATAGGCCTATAGTATAGTTTTGTTTCGAGAAAATAAAATACACTGTTATTATGGAAAAAAAACGTAAACAAGACAAGTTGTTATTAAATAATAAACAACAATTAAGGTTATTGTTGAGCTAAATTCAGCTATATAATGTAGCAGAGGCTCTGGAAACATTATGCGCACGTACTACATGTAAACTGTCAGTGGTAAAGTATGGTAGTGTTGTGACAGTAACCATAAACCATGCATACATATGCGTGAGCAATGTTCAAATAGAAATTATAATAAACAATTGTGAGCAGTAAGTAGCCTTTTTTTCTTTTTAAGCTGAGACTAGAATATAGTGTTGACAAAATAAACATTTAATTTTGCAATAAGGGTGCAAGTCCTGCTCAAGGTAAAGTGTCAATAACCAAGATTGTTTATATTTAACCTGCTTAGAATAATGCGTATTACAAGTAGGGCTGATAACCAGCAAGTATTGAGAAGCGGTAACCATTAAACACAGTAATCAGTTCACCTGTGCTGTAACAGTCTGAAAGCTTGTTTGTCAACAAAACAATGCAGTCGACAGTGCACCACAGCTGATATGATCAGACGTCACAGCTGATATGATCACAGCTGATATGGCTGGAGAGGGGATTGGAAAATCGATATGCACGGACTTTGCAATCGTGAAAGAACCTGAAACCACACTTTGAAATATGCACTGTATATAGCTTATAAGAGTTGAGATTGCACTGATATTCACCAATGGACTAAAGTTCTTATTATCCGGCTCGCTAAGGACCATGAAAAGAATGAAATTTGGTTATAGAACCGTGAAATAATATTTTAGAGGCTCGACTAAGAAGGACCACTTCACACTAGGCAGTGAAGACGCCGAACACACTGATTTTAACAAGAGTTCACTAGGTTACACATAATGAGTTTATGAACAGTGCATATTCAAATAAAGTGTATAAAATAAACAGTTACCTTTATTTTCATGAGAGGTACCTAACCGTAGTCTGCTGTTGTTGAGGGCCAGGTTGTGATCAGTAAGTGTTGGAAATAGGCTGCTGTCTTGTAGGCAGGCGTGAAGACGGAAGATGTCCTTCACGGATTCACTCACGCACAATACGACCGCAAACGAATAGTTCATAACACTGTGGCCAGTCCTGTAGAGCACGGTAGACGCGGGTGTCCGGGAGCAGAGACGTTCTGGTAGAGATTGCCAATCCAGAGCACTGACTTTAATGTTAATGTAAATGTACAACAAATAGAATAAACTAATATTTAAATGAGAGAGTAACACATGGGGGAGAGAGTAAGTATGGTAAGCAGTGGCTAGAGAGTACATAAGTGCCCCAGGCGGGATCGAGAGTATAACGAGCAAGCGTGCCTACGCTTGCAAGGTAGGCAATTGATAAGTCAACCGTTGTGATTGGTTGGTGAGTTTACAGTAAACAGCTGATTCGGGAAACAATGGTTCATTGGTCTGTCACTGTACGTGAATATTTTAATCCAGTAAGGAATGGTATTGTAGGCACTAGGCCGCAGAAAGAGATATGGAATTAATGTAGTATATACAGTTTAGTAAATAAAGGCAAATATAGAGTATAAGTTGCACAAAAAATATATACATAATTATTATTCAATAAAAGTAGCCTTTTCATATTAGGCAATAAAAAACAAGTTATTTAATGCAATAAATACTTAACAGTTAATATTCCGATTTACTTCATAGTCGACTATGATTCGTACTCGCTGTCCGTTTAAATGCACTCATTTGTTTACTGTAACTGCAATATTACGTTTTGCTAGCCTTATCATTGTTTTAAATGTGTAAGAAATTATTGTAATTATATCATTATAATAAATTTTCTTTATGATTTTATTATAAAACATGACTTTCAAAAAGTTTTAGACTGTAAGTGTTTTTTAATACATTTGTCTGCGCTTGTGTGAGCGTATGGATGTTGTGTGATAAAATAATAATCTGGTGATTTACTGCATAAGACACTCCCTGCGGTATTGTGCTCTCATCTAACTTTGTGCAACTGAAACCTTTGAAGATAAAGTTTACGCAACATGTTAAGTCAAGTACTGCATTGCTAAACACCACTGCTATAAATTACCTTTTTATTTGCTTTTATGACACTTTTGTCTTAATACCGTATGTAAACGCAGTAGTTGTTTTACTCCTTCACGTTTCTCTAATTGTTTCAAGTTTCTCTTACAAACAAGAAGATCCAGCAAAAACATGACCTTCTTCTTTAGGGTTCTAAGTTTAAAGACAAATATTAGTAAGGGGACCTAGCGTCCGGTATTTTATCAAATGATTGTGTCCAATAATATGTACAACAATTTCAATCTTTGGATCTGTGAAGAAGAACATAGAGAGATTAGGATGAACTAAATCTAACTGTTGTTCAATTATGTGACAGACGTTATTACTAAATCTATATCAATATAATCCAATGTGAGCCGAAATTCACGAATAACAATTCATATTTATAATTAATATAATTAGAATGTATAGTTTTCAAAATTTACTTATGAAATAAATACGCTTAACAATGTACATTTTGATACTACTGTTCTTGATAATTTTGCATTTTGACATGTTCGTTCTAATAGCGTTATTGCAATTATTAAGTTATTTTTTATGTGAACTGGTACTTCTTTATTCATATACAAGATATCATGCCGTATTAAATTCGATGATTATTGTTATCTTTTACTACGCACGAAACAATAAATAACTCAATTAGGTTAGGCCCCACCCTAAACCCCAGAAACGGTCACGCGATTCAATAGCAAAGACGAACTACCCTTAATTAAGCAGTAAGGAATCAATTAGTTTATAATTAAGTTTATTTTTTATTATGGTGTATATTTTGAAGATAATATGGATTTTTAAATAATAATAATAATGTCACTTTGGTAAAATATCTATTACTATAGTATAACAGTATGTGAAATTTAACATTTGGTTTATATCCTAAATTTAAATACATCAAATATATTACGAAACTACTGTAATATACAATGAGCTTTTAATAGGTAAATTTTGTGTTTAATTAATTTTATCCCCTTTAGGATTATATATCGAACATTGTTTGTTAAATATCATATAATATATAGAGAAAATAGACAAAATTTTGAATATTATATATAGCGTACTATATTACTCAATAATAGTTACCTGAATTATAAAATTTACGGAGTTGATTTAAATGTAATAAAACCAGATTTCTTTATTAATGCCAATACCAGGCTACATAGTCCACATAATTGAATGTTTTTAGTACAGGCTTGCTAAACAACAAAGAAAGAACACTATTTCCTTACCTAATGTTATTTGAAGATTAGAAATAAGACATTTATTCAAATTTTTAACAAAGTTTTCATGAAAACTTAAGCAACAGCCATAGGCAATAATTAACCAATAGGCCAATAAATATTGAAGTAAAAATGGGTTACTGAAAGCGCACTTTGTTTACAACAGATGAATGGACCTACAAGGGTTATAATTAAAATTATTATCAAGTATTATCTAATAATCGCAGAGCCCAACTAATCTTTGACTGAAATAACTATTACGTTTACTATTTCTTATCGCAGTAATCTAGAAATCAGAGAAGATCATTCATCACTACAGGATAATAGGACAATAAAACACTGGGGAAAGGGAGCGGTTTTCAGACTGACGAACCAATTCCAAATACTAATCCTCCGAAATTGTATCATATCCCACGATTATAGGTGAGAAAAAAGTATTATGAACATTTGTTCAATTACATTTAATTCTAAAAAAATGGTACCAGACCATGGCAATAAATCGTGAGCATCTAATTTACGTTACGTTTATGGGGTTGGTAAACTATAAAACATAGTAAAAGTGTATTACACTGTAAAAATCATGTGAATGAAGTATTAATGGTTCTATATACTCGTATAAAGTATCTATAATATATTTGTTCATAATAAGCAATGTTATTTTCTTATTCCAAGCAAATCCACTACAGGTATGGTTTAGTATGGTTTTAATTGTGTTTTGATTACATTTGTATTAAATTAACATTTGTAAAAAGTATGTGGATTATTTCGACATAATTGTATAATTTCCAGAATTAAAATCCACCTGTCTAAAACTCAACACGAAATATATCAACTTATAACTTAAATCACTTCAAATGCATGAGTTTGGATGCTGACTCAGTATTAAGGGAAGAAAGATGTAAAGTGTTAAAGATTTACAGTGTGACAAGGATATTTCTGATTATTTAGCTTACCTTAACAAACCGATAAATGTGAATTGAAAACTGTGCCAATACCATTGTGAGTTCGGTCACTTTGGCGGGAAGTGGGTCTTGAATAAGGACGATATTACATCGTCTGCCAGAAGAAGAAATAATCATGATAACAAAAAGGTGGAAATAGTTGAATACAATGAGTTGCGTGAAATTAAGGATAAGTTACTTGAACGAGAACAGTTAGACTTCAACTGTAACAATAAGGAAGTACCTGAGTCAGTATTGGAACCCAGGGATGAATTTGATAGACACAAACCTCTTACACAGAGTCATACCAAATTGGCCCTCAACCGAAATGAAGATTCGTCAAAAGACCTACAGCGTAGAATTAGGAGAAGCCAGACTTTCTCGGTAGCACCTCGTAGAAAAGAAGAAGGACTTTTACTGAAACAGTTCTTCAGCTTCAGAGAAACCAATAAGAACAAAAGTGGAAGGAGGAGGAAGAGAATAACGCTGGGTGATGAGGAGGAGAAAGGTCAAGTATGGCCTATAGCCTGTAAGTTTAACAAGTCCATTTCCGCAGGATCTATTGCCTCTAAGGTTTGAAGTCATAAAATTTAAATCAGGTGCGTAATGCTGTGCAGTAAAGACTACTTATTCTTATTCGTTGTAACCATAGCGTGTAATAAATTATTAGGACTTAAGAAATCACAGACTATAATAGCACTGTTTGTTTTAGTACCCGTCTCATTTTTTTATCTTCAGAATTTATACATGGTTTTATTTTTATTCTTAATTTTTTTCATTAATATGCTGTAATTGGATGAAAATTGGTTAAGCCTTTTGGGTTACAGAAACTCAAAATAATTGTTTAAGTAATAAACAGAAATCTCTATTCACATTATCTAATATCATAAAAGAAACAGTAAAATTTCAATAACAATGCAATTGTTACAAATATTACAATTTTCGCAAACTTCAGGATTTTTAATAATCCTCTTGTTCTTTGGTGAAGTTATATGAGTTACTGCGTTTTTATATGATATAAAATAAGAGTTAAAATCACGTCAAATTAAAATGCATCTGGCTATTGTTTTTAATACAAAATGCATTTTTAATATTTATATTGTTTTCCTATTCGTTCATCATTTCACATACTATTTTTTGGTACCAAAATGTGTTTACACTGCCAAAATATAACAAGTGAACTATTAGATCGATTATATGTTCATAACTACGAAAAACTTGAAGAATTTATATTTAAAATTGCTAATCATGTAATATAATAGTATTTAAAACCTGTAATTTTTCATATAAATAACAAAGATTTCGTAATTGATTTTGTACATTGTGCTAATTAATCTCTTATAAAAATATAAGAATTTATAACCTCTGTCTATATTTCTAGTAATATATATTGCGCTTCTATTTACGTATAGTTGTAGTGTATAGTTATATTATTTTAAAGTTTATTATAGTAGGTTCAGAAACATGAAATACGTTACTGAAAGTATTGTGAAATTACATAATAAATAAATGAATATTAACTACGCATAACATAACTATTATAATAAATAATATAACATGGGACTACGCAGAGATAATTTTAGGTACAGGGGCACGAGAGGATATTAGGTAATTTATTCAACCGTAAGAGAATGCTTGGGTATAATTACACAATGTGTTTCTCGAGTAATAAGAGTTGTTATATAACTAAATTATATAATATTCAGCCCATGATTTTATATGACCATAACTTATATAATATTTCATTTATATCGTTTGTTTATAAATAGGTAATGTGCTAAGGATACAAACATTCTATTTTTAAGCAAATGTTATCATCATGTCCGATTTAGATTCAAAATAACTAATAAAAAGGTTGTGTTAACTTGTTTAATTGTCATCACTAAAATTTTAAATATTTCTATATACTCTTTAAAATTAAAACCATATGAAACAATTACCTTTGTACTGTGACTCAAGTATTTAGCCAATAACTTTTGCTGTTATATTATTAAAGTGTTTCGTTTTATGTATTAAATAAATTCATTAGTCATTATATAAGAAGCAAAGAGTCTCAAGTATGTCATACTTGAGCTTACGAGTATTGGACAGATTGATGTTTATTTATTTAAAATTTTAGTCATTTGGAACTAAACACTGTACTTAGGTAATAATGTGCTTGCGAGTAGAAAAGAAATATAAGTTGTGTTTGTTCCAGGTTTACGAATCTTTAAGTTGTAAAAAATTAGGTTGCCTTCGAGTTTATTATAAATAGACAAACCTATAGACTATATCTTATTAGTGAACAAGTAGTATCTTCCGAAGTCGTGATGTAGTTTATTTCTTGTTCTGGCTGAAAAAAGTTAATAGTGGTGGTGTAGAGTGTATTCGTCCACAATAAATCATGATAAAAATCGAGTTAATTTCTGAGTAAGTATACTTGTGTACGGAATAAGTACAATATTACATGACATTTTAACATGTGACATAGTAACGCTTACAACCTGATGAAAAAAAATACATTTTTCATGCAACCCAAGAATCTCCTGTTTCATCAAATGCTTTAGTGTAATCCTTCTTTATTAATTCTTTATGAATATTACTTCTGTTTACTGATATTGATAAACCGAATAGTAAATAGGTTATCATGAACTATATGGCAATCTTCATATCTTTTTTCTCCGTGGCATATAAAATTAAATATCCTTACAGAAAGAATATATATATATATATATATATATATATATATATATATATATATATATATATTCTATTTCTTATATTCTTCTATTTCAAAACAGCAAAATCTCCCTTAATTTCTGGAAAAAGATTCCATTAAGTTGTAATAATACTATTGGAAACTATAAGGAGAAATAATTCTTTATTTTTTCTAGTGATATTATCTAATTATTTTATGTTTTCTATTCTCTAAAAATCTTTGAAAGTTTTTTTTTAATTAATATTAACTCAATATATTTGTTTTTATCTATTCACTATAGCTATTAACATGCTTCTGTGCTGTTACGTCGAGTTTTATTATAATTATATTTAAAATTGAAATTAATTTATATTTATATCAATATCCTAAAAATCCAGCTACTATTCTTTGCTCATTGATCGTGAATTCCAACGCCAATAATCTTAATAAGTACATATATAAGTGTAAAGTAAGTCCTATATCAAATTGATGATAACATCCTATGAGTTTAAGTGAATGCAGTCATTTCTCAGTGGCCAACAACTTGTTCAACTAATGTTTTCATTGTAAAGTTTGAAGCGTTGTGAATGGTTTTAAGACAATGAATGTTCTGCAAATGTCATTTTTAAAAGTGAATATGGTTGTTTATGGATTATCGCCATGTATTAAACGTTCCCAGTCATTGATTCATTAAGGTAATTAAATAAAAATAAATTAAAAACTGAATAATTAAATAAATGAATCAGTATTTATATTGATATAATAGCACGTTTCTAAATCAGTATATCTTTATGACTTTCTAGCATTAATTTATTCGATTATACTCGTATGCCCTTCCATTAATGTTATTAAAAGAAATAATTATATATATACACACACACACACACACACATATATATATATATATATATATATATATATATATATATATATATATATATATATATATATATATATATATATATATGTTAAAGTTTCTGATTTATGCTTAAGTTAGGATATCACGGCATACAACGTGTTGTGTACCAGGATTCGTTTAGTTTGAATGCTAAATTTCATGTAAATTTTGCATTTCATTAGGATAAATTATTATTTGCCAATTTACTTTATTTCATCCTAAAATGCAATATGACTTCACCTAGTTTTTATAGAGTATTGTACTGTGTAATTTACTCTTTGCCATTATGGTCACCAAAGTAAACTATTTTCGCTGAATCTCACGCAGATTCTATTGAGAAAAATACGTTATCATCCCAATTTTTTTTGGTTAGACATGAAGCTTCCTGCAATATTTAAATTCTATAGATTAGTTTGTATTCAAGATATCATAGATTCAGCATGAAGGAAATTAAATTTTCGGGAAACACGATTGACATGATTCATTAACGCTCAGCTGATAGCTTGTTGATGAACAATCTTTAGATGTACAAAAAGTGAGAGATTCTCACACACTGGAACCTAAGTAGTTAAAAACAAAAAAAAACTCAATGGTGACAAATTTCTTTTTTCTAGCTTAATATTCTATTTTGAAATTTTTAAACTTAAAGGTCAACATATGACAAGTAGAGATAGTAACATTTAAAATAGTCATTTTTATGACGTCTGATTCATATATACGACTCAAATAAATCAAAGCAAGAGAACAGTAATAAAAACCTATGTTTATAAGAAATTCCTTATAGTATTCACAGATTAAGTGGCAGGTAATTTAAATACGCTAATAAAGATTTTTAAAAATTCCTTCAAACCTCCTAGGATTAGAACATGTACATTATTAATAATTATCTAAAATACTGTAAAACATATACTGAATAACTATTTACGTATATAAAGTTAAAGTATGTATCATTACTCGAAATGTATATATATATATATATATATATATATATATATATATATATAGAATTAGTTGTATATATATATATATATATATAGATTAGTTGTATATATATATATATAGATTAGTTGTATATATATATATATGTACATTTAACTTTTATACATTATTCATAGGGTTAATTAACTGTCGAGAGATGGCAGAACAAACATTTCATGTATCTTATTATTCTGTAGTATTACGCTTTATACAGGGTTTTCCAGAACTCTCTAACAACTTTAGAGGTATTATTTCTGAACAAAATTAAACTAAATACTATATTTAAAATTACAAAATTTAGTAATAACCTAATCATCCACTAGTTTGATATTATATATATATATATATATATATTTGATAGCTATATCCACTGAAGTACAAATATATGATATCTATTAGTAAAATATGACAAATAATATGCAATGGAGTAATTATTCCCGAGGTTTTGCGGGGCAGTATGCATGAACACCATACAAAATATTTGTCTACAATTTTATTTCTCTGTTTAGGCTAAAACACGCTACACAATCTCTTATAATGCCTCCCGCATACCGTATAATTGAACTTATCGTTCTCGATTAAGAATAGATATAAATTTGGCTATAAATCAGTCATGGTACAAATATGTACATTTAACTTTTTTATACATTATTCATAGGTTAATTAACTGTCGAGAGATGGCAGAACAAACATTTCATGTATCTTATTATTCTGTAGTATTATGCTTTATACAGGGTTTTCCAGAACTCTCTAACAACTTTAGAGGTATTATTTCTGAACAAAATTAAACTAAATACTATATTTAAAGTTAGAAAATTTAGTAATAACCTAATCATCCACTAGTTTGATATTTTTAATATATCTATTTTTAATTTTATAATGGATTGACGTAATTATTCTATAAATGCACCTTCAATCTATAAATGCCTAATTATAGTAAAAATTACAATTTTGTGCAAGATTTATTATCGTATTGGTTGTTTCTGCAAACATTAAAGCGAGAATACCCTAAAAAACTATAACTAAGTACTAAAAAACTAAATAACTATATACCAGTAAACTTTCACATTTACTAAATTGTATTTAGAAAATTTAATCACTAATCCAACAACATCAAGTTCAAAAAATATTTTTTTTGGAATAAAGGGAGTTAATGCACTTTGAATGCCGAGAAATAAACAATATCAAAATTTCATTATAGGATAGTACTGGTTATAAGCCACAAATATCAGTTGTTTTAATTTTAGCTGCTTTAATCAGCTGACGATAAAATAGAATTATTTAATTGCAGTTATAGCATTTTTACCTATTTCTAAGTACATACATACTTAAAAGAATAAAATAAAAAAGGACAGACCTTCTGGTAATTATCGATTATTTATCGTTTAAATGTGATATTTTGGTTTGCCTTTGGTCTAGGAAAAATATTTGAAACGGTTGTTAGAGCGTCTAGGAAACCTTGTATATTGCAAGATAGTTCTCATTAAGATTTATTATTCTACCAAATTAACGTGCAATTCAATACCAATATTTTTAAAACTGCAATGTGAGTTTTATTGAGATTCTTATCGTTATATGATCGGTAAATAAAATTACGTATCACTCGTAAATAGTTTTTAATTTTTTAGTTTAAAATGTTAGCTTTAATTGTGACACGTTTATGAATGCTACATTGTCATAAAAATCATATGCCTCTTATCTGAGTAATAGCCTTAATCCGAAAATTGTAAGGCAAATAATTATTCTTTGTTTCTAGAATTAAACTGGTTTGTTAATCAAATGTGTATAGTGCTAGTGCTGGTAAGTATACTGTAAATTGATATTTCTGGTTAGCTTTAAACTTACTGGCTGAACTATCTGGTTTAATCACACATATTACATGTGAACTCTTTGGTTTGATTAGTGTAATTTGATAATAGGTAATTTCCCTTAAAATATTTATGATATTCTGCATAAAAACTTGCATTAATGTATTTATCATTTTAAATTCTACTGAGCTTTGTAAAATTGATTCATTAAAATTTATGAGTAAACTATTTTGAGGCCCAAAGAATGCCAATTTCCTGCCTTATTTATAACTGAAAGGACAATAAGAATCCTATTTAGCCAGTAATGTAGAGTGGAATTTGAGGTCTAAATGCAAATACCATATAAATATCGTCTAGTGACAGATGAGATGAGGAAGAGCATGTTGACGTTTCTATCTGAAACTGTTATTTAATATCACATATTTAAATTTCCATGAGCCGTTATTTGTAAACTAATTAGTTGTATACTTCTACATGCGAATTATTATTATAGAATCAACTATATAATAAATACCTAATTTAAATGTTATGGAAACGTTAGCTAGTTATTTTATTTAGTTATTATATATCAAATTTCTTTTTTTTATGCAATATTTTTCCTGCATTTTAATAAATAAAATGCGTAATTTAGCTTAAAAACCATGAACTATAATATCAGTTCTATATATGTTCTTAATATTTATTAACAAAGCTTATATAAATAAAGTTTGTTGACGTATCTGGAAGGAAAAGCATTATCATAGCAATTTTATATCATTTATACGATAATTTTAATGTTGCGATCATTTGTACAATTTTTCAAAATTTATAATTACAAAGAATGAAATTTTCCTAAAGTAAATCTTCTTCCTTTCCAGATTAAAATAATAAACGTGGGGACTTTATACAATTATATCCACTATATACAGAAAATATTACTTGATGCTTATTAAAATTGAACCAAGTTGACAGATTATATTTTATTCGTTACATACATTAATTGTTTTTTACGGTAAAGATACTAAGGTTATTGCATAATTTTAACCTAATATTCTAACAAGCTCCTAACTCCGAAGTTAAGACTGCTTTAAAATTGAAGAATTTATAAGTTGAGAGTATTTTTTCTTTAACTGTATATTGTTACTTATAACACAAAACAAACGCACAGGTAAACGTATAACTTTTTCCACAAAATATTTTCTCTCTTTTGTCTAAATATTATTGATATTTTATTTCATGACTATTATCTCTTATTACGTGAAAAAGAGTAAGTTGCGCATTGAATAATATATAATTTCCCCCAAGAATTTACAAGTAAAATTATATCAAGTTCTAGCAACCTCTCATCTAAAAACCAATTCGTTTTAGATTGAGAAACAAGTGTAATGCTTGACTACACTCAAAAATAGTTGGTCATCTTTTGTTAAATTTTTTTAGTAGTAATCTGTGCTAAACTTACACGTACACGAGTTTATACAATGAATTTCCAATATTAATAAACAGGATTTATTTACTTTAATATGTAGACTTAATTTATTATTGTAATATAATATGAAAATATATTACAAAAATCTTTATCAAATCCATATAAAATATTGAAATATTTTATGTTAATAATAACTTGAATGTATCATATTATTTAAATATATTTAACAACTTAATAATTAACAAACGCACTGTTCCAAAATTCACATCACTTTTTAAGAGTATTAGTTTCTAATATTTCATCAGTATAATTTTCACTGCAATCTCCAATTTCCGAAATAAATACTTATAAATTTTTATTGTAATTATATTCTCCTGAAGGATTAAATTGCATCAAAATTATTTACCAGCAAAAAATCTAATGGATTCGTTTTTAATTCTTTAAAATATCGTCAGGAAAAAAACTTGTAGTAAACTAGAACTACTAATAATAGTAATAATAATTTATAATAAAAGTAATTATTATTGAGTTATTGTTGAACTCTTAGTATTAATTCCGATAGGCTTTAAAATACAGAAAATTATTCAGTAAGTTAATTAATGTTATGCTTTAAGATAAATTAGTACTTTATTAATTTATTCAAACCATAGGCCTATCATAGCGCCCCAAAAGATGTAGACACTTTAATAAGGAGTTGTAGTATCCTCTCTCTAGCACGCTTTGATAGTCACTGAATCGATCAACGTGACATAAAAATCGTCGCAATATTATCGCCCCTAACAGATACAGAGCGAACAAGCGATACATTTCTGTCCATTACTCGAAACTTAAGTTTTTTCCCCGTGCAAAAACATACAACCATAGCTAGCCAAAAAGAAGTATTCGCTTCAATAATAAAATAACGCTTACGCATTTGTTAAAGTGGATTTAAGCTAGTAAAAACTTGCAAGGGCGATGAATGTAATGAGACTTATAATCAAAGTCTTAAAACATATTAAGGTAGTTATGAGGGTTTTACCCTACAGCCTCAAAAATTAGGGACATACTAACAAGTTTTCACCATCTTTTGTATATAGTGTTAGAGTAGGAGTATTGCACATCTACAATGGGGTCCTATGTAATAGAAGGTAAAGGATGATATCTAGGTTACGATTAAACTTCCACTCCAAATTAATCATTGGACGTCGTTATTGGTTACGTTATAGCTATTTAATAGCAATGTGAAAATGGCTTTTATAGGGCTTTGATACATATTTCATTTGATGTGATCCGAATGCTCTGTCAGTCCATGAGTTACCCAATTCATGTAAAAATAATTTGTAATAAACAAAAAACTTATGGGGCTAGATTTAATTTTCTAGAAACATGTAAAGAAGAGACAAACCAATCTTACATTAAAAATTAGAGTGTATATTCATGATTTATTTCATTAGCTGGAAAGATTTAGATGCTTCAATACAGATTTTATTTATTTAAAAGAAGGTATTTAGGATAGTTTTAAATAATCCTTGATATACTAATGAATTAAGATGAGCTATTTTCATTATAAAGGTTTGTTAAGTCATAGTGTAAAAAACTTAGTGTATCGTGTCACATTAGATGGGGCAAGCGGATACTTTTACTCTTTCCACGATGAGCTCTCATAAAACATCCTATTTTATTTGATTTAGGATAACAAATTAAGGAAACCTCTCATTACAAATAGTCATAATGTGCTTGCTTCCATAGTGACGGAATATTCAGGATAGTAGAGTGGAGATCGGGAGCAGCCTTATGTTGAGGTATACATAGGGAGGAATAGCGGCCTATATATCTTTGGGGATCTCACATTGAAATGAGAAGAAACTATTTCTCCGTGGTTTCGTTGTAAAATTTGCTTATTTTTGTTTTGAGTAAACAAAACTAAATTATTTTATGACTTTGAGAGGTAAAAATTTATTACTTGATGAGGGTGCATGACAATTGTGGTATTTTACAATGTGCTTAAGCTTTTGTGAAATGATGATAAAACGATCGACTGTGGGATATCGTGGACAGCTGTGATAGCAGAATAGCGTCGACAAAGGCAAAACCACAACAGCTGTATTTCAACATCATTGGCAAATGGCTCTGACCAGAACAAACAGCTTATCTATTTGCTGTTGTTAAAAGTTTAGTGGCCTTTATAGTTTTTACGCTGTTTAACCCGTAATAAATATACCGTGTTCTTCACGTTTTTATTGAATTGAACTGAAAAAAAGGATTCTAGAAGCATTTATTTAGATGTAATAAGATGTATGGAGACTGCCTGTTGATATTCTAACGGTTCTTATAGAGAAACTAAACTCTACAATCCTCGATGGCGTGTTATGAATTTATTTCTTGGCATAATCACTATTTCGTTCACAAATTCAAAAATTGTGATTTTGGAAACGACTTACAAATTTACAATGATAAGCTCGATAATACTTATACAATAATATTCATATAGAAACAACGTAATCGGTAGGAATAAGATTAAAATTTTCTTACTTAACTCATTAAACTTAATCGATAGACACACAAATATATATAAAAGCAATAAACGAATTTATATATTACTCATTTACTATGTATTGTATTTAATTTAATATTTTATATAATAATGCATAATTGTTACTTAATATTCATCGTATGATGACAAGGCTCAGCGGAGCTTGGCTGAGGTCAGATATTTTATAATAAAATAAAAATGAATATTAAAATAGCATGTATTTAAAATTACCATTTAATTAACTTTTTATGAAAATTTTCATTACATTACTTTAATAGAGACGATTAATAAAAAATACGATTCAAACATTATAATACGATTTAAGTTAGCCTCAACTCGCAATTTTAAATATACCCGCAAATTCTAAAATACATACTTGGCTGTCTAACTACTCACTGAATCATTGCAATTGCATTAGTCAATAACTACTAGACTACATTTTATTCATTGAGAATGACAGATCATATTGTGCGTTGTATAGTTGGAAATCTTGAAACACTATGTGTGATGTCATATGCTAGTAGTTACGAATAAAAACGAATCTGAGATTGATATAATTTTTTTTCGTTAAATTAACAGTGTAGGCAACGATATAAAACCTAAGATTAACACAGTTTACTTACATTCTTGCTTTTAATACTTTAGTTGCAGTGTGACATTTAAAATTGTACAAATAATTACAGTTACAGCGATAAAAATTTAATTTAAAACTCCTTAAATCAGATATATTCACATTTCAAACTCCTGGGTTTAATATCAAAGGTAAACCAAATTGACGTTTAAATCCACTTTGCAGGATTACTGGTGGCATATTCTGAGTATAGAGGTCCAGAGTCTGCGATCCCACATCCGGACAGCGACAGTTGGCTTAAGGTGAAATCGGATTGTGACTTTTTAAAGCGTTATGTGCTTACATTACAGAATAATATTATATATTAATACGGATTATATATATGTAGTTTTTAAAACAATTATATATAATTTCAAATTGGTATTTCTAATATTCTTTACAGTTTGTATATGTATATATATTTATTAAAAAATTAAATTTAAAACGATTTTCGTTAGTTTGGAATCATACAGTTTTTACTTACCTGTGATATTATAACGTCATGTAAATATATCAGTACATATTTCATTTATTTTCCGACACCGCCTAAATGCACAATCTTAGAATTGTATTCATAAATTAAGAAGCAAAATGTTGTCATCATACATTCCTGAGAAACGTTGCTGTATTTACCACGCTAAAGCTAATAATGGTAACTAAACGATATACCTAGGATATAATTACCATAACAGAAGGAAGCATTATATCTTAATGAATATATTACCCGACCACATATTAATTATTAAAGATAAATAAATAAATAAGGTAATAATAATTTGTTACTAAAAACATTGTTAACCCTACGTTTTGTGAATAATCCTAACTGCTAGGTTTCAATAAAAATTCATGTAGTTTTAAAAAACATATTAAGTATATTTTGCCTCTTGTCTTGCTTGAAGAATGCTGTCCGGTTATTTTACTCCTCTTTATATGGGATAAGAAAGATCTCGCACAAATTGTCATATGGGAGATAACGGATAACGGCCCAACGTCGGGGCCGGTTTACCAAGAGGCTGTCAAGTATAGTTTGGAGCCTCATTATATAAACCATTGTCACTTCAGAAAATCTTGTCTGAAACATTATATTACCACTAAAAATTTAACATTGAAAATATAAGCTCTAGATTTGTTCTTAGTATTCAAATTAATTTTATCATATTTTAACGTACCTAGTTTCTAAATATCTTATATTTATACTGCTACAAAAAATTTTAATTGAGAGTCTATGCGTTAGTGTTTTCACTCAATCAATTAAAACCTAGTGCTACGAATTACTGAAATTTTACATGTATATTGCTAAGGTCCCCGGTTTGTATACAAGCCTAATACCCTTTTAAAAGTCCATTCAGTCTAAGCTTTACTAGTCTTTAAATAATTTCAGAATTCCATCAGATATGCTTTTAACTGGCAATTTTTAGTAAATAAAAAACCTTTTAAATGTAATCAAGTGTTTTGTGTAAACATCATTTTTTAAACAACACAACAGTATGGAATATATTACACATTTATTTAAATTCATAACTCAAAGCAAAAACTAAGCCCGATAGTAACAACATTATTTTTCATTTTTTCTGAAATCAAGTGCGAGAACAATGTGTTTCCATATTAGAAAACTTAAAGTTTTAGGAAAAATACTATTAATTTTATATTTTCAACAAATATTACGTATGCTTTTGTATGGTTAGGCTGGGGTTGGTCATTACTCTTATGCACATATTATATACAGAGGGACTATACAATTTTACTTTAAATTTAAGGATTATTAGAAAACTTGTCTGAGTTGTCTTTTGGCCTAAGTGGGCTTATCAAACCTACATTTTGTATGTATTTTCATAGTAGAGAAAAACATGGCAAAATGTGTACTGCATGGAAAAACACGAAGACCGGATTAAATTACAATGACGATAAATATACAGGTTAAGTCATAATTTCTTCCTCGCATAAAGCCAACAGTGTCATTTAAAATATAATTCACTCAAACCATAATTGTTAACAACATCTGAAAATCATTAAAAATTGCTTTCAAAGGCACAAGTAAATGATAGTATATAATATTTCATATAAATACAACTTAAAACATCGTTTCGTATTTAATGTACTGTAATATTATTCGCAGTTTAATTGTTGGCAGTTGAAAAGATATATAATTAGCTTTAACTTTATAAATATAAAATTGTATTAGATATTTCAGCATATTTAAAATATTTCAGTGTAATTATGAATAATTATACATAAATG
This sequence comes from Homalodisca vitripennis, assembly GCF_021130785.1. Taxonomy (NCBI): domain Eukaryota; kingdom Metazoa; phylum Arthropoda; class Insecta; order Hemiptera; family Cicadellidae; genus Homalodisca; species Homalodisca vitripennis. The sequence goes on along the minus strand of NW_025776896.1, from coordinate 38,954 downwards.
CTTTTGAAGTTTCTTAAGTTTTAAACAAAATATACAGTCATTCACATTGTGTATGCATAATATATTAAAATTTTAATCCATTGCATTCCTTATGGGTAGAATTTATTGACATGTACTTATTGTGAACGTTTAGTGTGTAATACGTAAGATCACATGAAATTAAAATCTCTTCATTTAGAATTACACGGTTTATGTTATAAACGAATAATTTTACATTATGGAATGTTTAGTATTGTGAAAAATAATTATCTGGCAACATAAGCTCTTTGCAAGTTTACACAATATGCTATACTTACTTTCCATATTCGGTTTTTTGATAACAAAAACCAAATCAAGAAACAGAAAAAATAAACTTAGCAGTAGAATCCGTGGTATGTGTAACCAGAACGTGACCTAACTTACAATACTGCAGCACTGTATTGGCAGATAATATTGCGTCGATAAAAACGTTCTTATATCCCAGCCCTATTTTTTAAATTTTATTTTGAAGGGGAATCAGATTGTTTCATAACACGCGAGCTAATAAATAGACATATGGCGCGCATTATTTTGTATATCACTAAGCTTTCAGCTAAATATAAAAAGAATACTATAATATGACTTGCAAGGGATACTGGTGAGTTAAAAAGTATAATAGTTGTGTATCGTGTTGTAAATCAACTAACCCTACTAAAACAATAGCTGCCACAGTCAAACTTGGGGCTATTGTCTCTTAATTGTTTCTTTGTTGCCTTGCATCTGACTACTGCACGTTTAAACTAACGTTTAATTAGTTTAAGAAATTATTATTAAAATTTCAGGTTATATTTCCTATATAATATTTCGTGTGAAATCTTTTAAAGGCAGCCATTTATGGCTTGATTGGTCATTTGAGTTCAGGTGGGCAGTATTGTACTCTACTTTACAGTGTACTAATACATTATATAGTCCTCATTGAAGAGTTCCTACTTAAAGATCCGGCTAAGGTCACGGACACAGAATGTGACGAAAATTAGGATACTACTAACATACATCATAAAGTATTTAGTAGTAATTTGATTCCCTTTTGATTCCAAATCAATTCCGTTACATGTATCAGGCCTACTACTTTTATTGGTATATTATATATACCTATACAAGTAGTATTATATATACCAATACAAGTAGTATTATATATACCAATACAAGTAGTAGGCCTGATGCATGTAACGGAATTGATTTGGAATCAAATGGGAATCAGATTTACTGCTAGATTACAAAATATATGTAATAAAATCAGCTGTTTACCTTTTTTTCTTTTTCCTGGTCACGAATCTATAACTCACTCACATTTAGCCCAGTTCTTGCAACGGTCACGCGATGCCATGATGCTGATACAAACCTGCCTATTTAGACTGAGGTTGTTATAGAATTTTACATTTAGCTGATATTAGTTATATCCTTAATACGATATTCATTTTTTCAACTTGTGTTGTCTTGTAATTTATTTTTGTAACCAAACTTTGGAATTGACACTATCATTAGCAGGTTTAGATTTCGGATATTCATCGTCGTCAAAATATTTAATTTGAATTTGTTTTATAACTCAAATGTAAATTATATAAAAAATTATCAAAACAATAATTGTATTGTTTGTTACTGTTTAGCTACAAGATTACACAGTAGTTCTAAAACACTTTCTTTTTTACAAATGGTATTTTTCTTTTAGTATATGTTATTTGGCATTATGTTACATATTTTTTTTGCTTATTTACCTATGAATTGTAAATGTCTATATTTTATTCATCTTATCAAAATTACATTTCCAATATCGTGTATGGTTTTCCAATACCTTTAGTCTAAGTATAAAAAAAATAAAGCACACAAAAATTATAATATTAATAGAATATTAGCATTAGAAACATTAATCCTTTTAAATAATACAGAAAAACGTGAACTGTCACAGAAGAGAACTAAAAAAGGAGTATTATAATGATATGGTGAAGGAAACAGGATATTTTATACCTTTAACATCGTGCAGCGATGCAAGATACCAGAACCAAAGCCGAACTCGAAAATTACCGAAAATACGGGAATTTTTCTCAAGTTTTTACCATTCAACAGTAGCGTATGGACTAAACCATAATTTTTGATACACCATTGGGTTATAATATTAACGGTTCCTTCCGAAAAGAGTCTATTTTGATCGTAATTTGTAAGTGATAATGAATGGGTTAAGTGTAAGCCAGAATACAAGGATTCAAGGATTTTTTATCATATATTTAAGTTACTGACGTTGGCTAATCTACATTTTATTTGTACCTGCTGTTTTTAACAGAAAACGTGTACACCTAAGAACTAAGCACTAATAAGAACAACACTTATTCGGCATAGTATATGTTCACAGAAACATATAAATCTAAAATTATTTCTATTTCCTAAATTTTAAATTGAACATTTTTCATTCGAAACTGACCTAATATTTCTCCGTAAATTTTCAGCTCTTACTTATATACTATGAGTATTTTAGAAAACTAATTCAATACTAACTGTATCTTTTGCCATTATTTATGCTATCATGTTTAAAACTTTTGCATATGTAGCATGTTAATTTTCAAGATTGAACTGTAAATAAACCGAATAAGGTAATATGTTAATATGAAAATATGATCGCCACGTGGTATTTAATTAAGGTAAATTGGTTTGCACACGAATTAAATCATGTTAAAAAGAGATTTTATGGGTATATATAGGACGTATTAATGACTCTTGTTGCGTGGGAAGCATATGATATTTCACTTTAAATTTCGAATCATAGGAATAAAAAGTTACAATTATAAAAGAAGACAATACTGAAATACTAAACAATACATTTCTACCTGTAAAAGTCATTATTGTAAGAATGTATTTCATTTTTTGATCTTCGCTTTTTTACCAGTAGTATTTTTATTATTTAATACATTAAAATTAAAAATTGAAAAGGGATTGCATAAACCATTAGATACAGTTTTTTTATTGAGAATCAAACTTAAAAATACAGTTTAAACTATTAAAGTAACCGTATAACATCACAACTACTTATTAGTCAAATAGTGATGAACTATTTAAGTAAACAGTTTGAGTATAGGTTTTTCAAACATTTTTCATTTGCAATAGGCATAAGTACAACTCGTCACCTCAGACTGGATTGCAGGAAGAAGACTTATTAACCATGCAATAAATATTCGGTGTGTCGAATTAATCTGTTTATATCTCGCCACAGTATAAGTAAACACCGTATTTATACTAACTTCCTGTCTGTTATCGAACACATCTGGATAAACTTCGTATCTGTCGTTCTGTGTGTCTGCATTATAGTCAGCGTAACGTATCGGAAGAATTAACTGATAGAATTGAAATATTTCATAAAAATTTACTTCAATATAAGCAACCTCATGTTCAGTTATGGTAAATGCCATTGCATGGGCCATGGCTGACCGGTTGCAAACCATTTTCCATATGTCTTAAAGGTAACCATGGTGGTATTTATAAAATCTCCGAAAAAATCTATTTTTATGGAATCTGGCCACATCAATTTAGCATTTTAAAACATGTAGCTAAATGGAACGAGTTACATGCATAACATTTTCCAAGCAACCTCAGCGAAGGCTGTAACTAGTCTCCTAGTGAAGCGATTTCTTACCTAGTGTTATACGATCAAAACTATTAATCATACAATAACAGTTGTGAACTCTAAAATTAATGAAAATTATATAGATGTTTTTAGTTGATAGTGGGTGGAAAAATGTTGAAGCCACTGCTATCGTCATTGCCACAGAGAAATGTAAAAGACTTGTCGTGTTAAGTTTTTTATGTAACCTTTTATTTAAAACTTTTACATCTCTCTACCTTATTTATCACAGAATTGAGTGATTTATGCGTACCTCTCTTTTTCTTAAATTATTTATATAATGTAAAGACTAATTAAACACTATAGTTGGCTTGTTATTGTTTATGATGAAAATGTCAAGATAGAATCTATTTTCTTCGCTGAAACGAAAAAGATAATAGCCACTTAAGGTGAGGTTGTAGAACAAAATTAGTGAGTCAGTGACTAAACTCAATGGCAGTTGTAAGTTGTGTGACGACCTTAGTAAAGAAATTGACGAATTACACAAGATTGTCCTAAAATTGATGATAGTAATATTTAGGATCTTAATTCTAACTATAAGAATAAATGTGAAAAGTGCCACCTCATCGAGGACGATTGTGAGTCTGAACCAAACACATTAACTGAACAACCCAAAATGTTCAGAAAAACAGTATATAAATTTAAGAAGTAGTATTTTTAAGGTAAGTAAGCTGGTTAATGATGAAGTAACTACTATCAACACATACTATATTTACTCTTAATTGGGGGCCAGATTGCCTCTTATAAAAACAGCATTCCATTGAAAATTTCGATGCATAAGTAAAGGTGTGGTAGTTTGTAGGAGGTCTTTTTATAAAAACAGTCAGTGATTAAAAAATACTCAAAATGAGTTTTATATATCATTTAGAAAAACACGTCAATTTATCCACTTATCATGCATTGGCCAACCTTTTTTTCCGATGGAGGTTATGTGAAGTGCTGCCCGAGTACCTTTATGAACGACTTTGTGTTTCAGGATGAGGATCAGGTGCGTTCTACACGCCTTCCCCTTCTTAATATTTGTCTCGAACTTGGAAAGGCAGGGTTCTATTACTTTAGATCTACATTATATAACTATGCATATTTCCACGAAGGCTAAAAGTGACGTAGACTGGATTTAAAAGAAAATTAACTTAGCATTACATAGACTTCGTTCTCTGACTTTTTATCTAGTTATTTAAGTTGTAAGTATTTTGCATTTTGAATAAGTTAACCCTCCATCAGGCGCTTAAAATTAGAAAACACCATCAGGCGCTCACGGAGGTTTCCTCCAGGTTAGCGAATAATGAATACCATAGTCGTTTAAACTGTTTTTATTTGTTTAAATATTCATACTGATTTAATTACGATATAATATATTCATTTTTGGAAATTAAATAAAAATTACTCTCTTATGTAATGATTTTCCAAATAAGAAATTCAAAATTCTTAAAAAAAGTTACTGTATAATAACAACATGATTTATTTTAAGGTATAATGAAATTAATTGTAAAAATGTTTAACCTACTGTAATAATATATGGAAATTAATTAAGTTTTTAACTTCTTACAAAAACAACTTACTTCAATTCTTGACATATTATACAATTGTAATGTCAATTATTACTCTAAAATCAAAATTTATTCTTTACTAAAATTTTTTTTAAAAACAACACACAGTTTCAAAACATTTTCCTCCTGGTTCTTATAACGACAATGTTCACTCCATAAACAGTACTTAAATGTTCCCTAGCACGCGGATACTGTACTGACAAGTCTCTCGTCTTCATTCTCCATTTCACAAAATTCAAATACAATATATTGTAAAACTTAAAAAGAAACCATCACAGGTCACACATTTGGACGAACACGGATTATTACTCCATAAAAACTAAACACTATAAGGCGCTCACGGAGATTTCGTCCAAGCACTACAAACACAACATCGGGCGCTCACGGAGGAATCGTCCAGTCTCGCACGGAAGTAGACCTCATACTGACAGATTTTGACAAAGATAAGCGGGAGGCTATTGTTTCGCTTCCCCGAAAGATGCTTGTGAAGTACACTGCGGGAAACGACTGCCAACATCAGAAAAGTATTACTATTTTTAATAATAAAAAAATACACGGAGTAAAACTCCGTTTAGCGCCCCGATGTAGGGTTTAAAGAGTTTTTTGTTAGTTTTCTTATTAAAATAATTAATAACGTATTAAAGTAAAGCCGGTGATTATTTTGTTTATACCATATTATGTATCTGTTCTTTTCTGTTTTAGGATCTGACTATTAATGACTGGTATACCTTATTAAAGCAGTATAAACTTACAACTGCTCAACAACAATTGCATTATTACCGATATTGTTACAACAATTTTAACTAAATGTTTGTGTATAAAAAATAATATAGTTTTATTATTTTCTTTCATATATTAATACATTAAAACTGAAAATAAGGTTTGTTTCAATGTACACCAAAAAGAAAAATGTAAAGTTATTTATGAAATACAAACATAAGGCAGATTTAATTAATCTGTTTCACAAAGCTTGCGCTCAGGTGAGTCTGGTTTGTCCTAATACACTATGACTAATATTGACAACCATTCACCAAGTCATATCTACCTTAATAAATTTCCTTTAACAAACAGTTTCCTCTACAATTCTCAGAAAATATTGAACCTGTCATTTTATATTGTATAGATTATATAATTAGTAAACAAGGTAGGAGTACACGAAATCACATGACACATTACAGGCTCCTATGAAGTTGAAGGCAACTGTTAAAGTATGTAACTCGTTAGATTATGGTCATTTGCTGCTGACAGAAAGACATACAATTACTCAGGAAAGAAAAAATTACCGTTTATAGTGTAAAAACATAGAAATATTTCCATTCTGCTAATAAATAGACTCTAAAATAGTTTATAGAAATTCTTATTGAGTAGCAGGGAACATTATTCAACTTCATTTTATCCATACTGAAATACATTTTCATGCACAATAATTTCAAGTCTAAAGATGATGTCGTTCATGAGATATTAGACGGTCAGACATGTTGACTTTGCTTGTATTACAAATAAGCCTTTGCTAACCTTTAGCAAATAAATATAATAATTTATGCTTAAAATATTTGGTATAATTTAGATAACACTGAATTTATACTATTCTATAATTGTAAATAGACTTATGGAATTGTAATTGTATTAAAAAATATAAAAGGTATATTCAAGCGGTTTAAGATATGCTAACAATTAAACATTAACGAGTAGCGAATCTTTTAGCACATCAGAAATCCCTACACCTCTTGTCATCTCTTAGCGTGAGCGAGTCTGTGAGGGTCTTATAACCTAATTTTATCAGTTAGCGAGAAAGCAAATTCCAGATGCCGTTTGACAGGATGTTTCCACTGACAGGTGCGTTTACTCGCTACGAGTATATGTAGGCCTAAATTTGTCTTGCAAATGTTTAGACAGATGGGTTCAATAATTGATGTAAGGCAGTTATTTATATATACAATAATTAAAATCGAATACGAATAGAAACGCATATTTATTCCATCTTTAGTATTGGAGTTTTATAAACATAGCAAAAATATAACTATTACTGTATAGACTCGTATAATCTGATAAGAAGTTTGAGGTACGGAAGAACGTTCTATTTGAAATTTTATGTCATGGAAAATCGTAATATATATTATTTTTAGTTATTTTAATTAATGAAACTATCTATTTTTTATGGATTTATTCATTAAAGTTATGCGATTACTGTGTTTATTAATCTAGTAAAGCATAATGAGAGCCAATTTAAAGTGACGTAAATCTCCTCCGATTCTTTCGGAGCTGGGGTCCCAAAGGATTACGGATCGTCGACAGCACAAGCGTTTTTCTTTCCATAAGCCCTCCTAATCCCTTGATTGGTTTTATCTATCATACATATAGTTTTGACATTGAAATAACATTAAAAGATCAAGATAGTTCTCTGAATGAAGGAAAAATTATGCAATGGCATTAATTGTCAACAGTATAAAATACTTGTTTTCTTACACTTCTGGTGTCCAAAAACCTTATAACATGTAATATAAAACTGTACATTTACGGATTCAGATATCCGGAGGGAATCATAGTCTCTAGAATCTACCAGCCATTGATAAATTAAAGTAATAATTATCTTCACACAAAAACGATTCTTTTTCAGTATTCTTACATATAGTGGGTCCAATTCGTTCCCTGAGAAACTGTTCGTCCCGTAGATACTCCCGGTATAATAGTCTGTGTGTTGTTTTAAAAGAGTGAAAATAGACTGTATTCTTCGTTACAAACGAATAATCTTCTTAAACTTCGAATATTTATGTATTGTAACGTGGCCAAAATGTAACTTTAAATTCTTATTTTTATTAACAGTGATTACTTAACTATTGGTTTTGTATGTCCCATTCAGATTAGAGAAACAAATGTTAGAAAAATTTATCGTATTTTCTGAAGAGAGAGCAGCGTTTAGCTACTGAACATGGAAGTTTCTTGCATGGTATAATTCAAAATATTAAAAATATAGCCTACATTTAACTAATCAACACAAAAATTTTAATATTTATATCAAATGAACTAAACTTAAAAAAGCTAATTTCACAAAACGTGCTTTTACATAAAATGTAAATTTATTTCAAAGTTTTACCAAATAGTTTTACAGTACCTTTTTACTTATAAATATATGTTTATCAATTCACAAGACTAAATGCTTACTAGAGTAAATCTGTAGTGTTTTTAAGTTTGTTACGGTTTAATATTTCCATTGAACCATTTGTATTAAATAATAAACATAATTTTGATAATAATGGCATTGAACTAATAAACAGGGCATTAATAATCCTGCAAATTTCAGGATTGTGTTATTTTTTTTTGTCCTTCATTTAAATTACATATTTAAATGTAAAAAGAACTAAAATGTGCTCTGTTATAAATTTCACATATCATAAAAATTTAAGTAAAATTAATCAATTGAATATATAATGAAAGATTTACGTATTACCAATCTATTTAAACAATTAGAATTTTCTTAAACCATTTTAATTTTAAATATTTTTATTTAGATCCCTTTACAGAATGTAATCTTAGAAATTTAGTTCTAATCTATTACAAATAAGATACACAGAAAAGAGTTGCTTTTACTACGACTCAAAATAAATGTCGTTTCAATGGAACTACACTTAAAATACCGATCTTTACTCAACATAAAAGAAAAGAAAAATATTCATCTTGCAGTCAGAGAAGAAACATCAAAGCATAATTTAAGTAACCAACACCTGTGGTGAAAGTTTCACAGAAGTTAAAGATTTATCACACAAAAGAAGGAAATTTCAATGTATCTCAGTCTAAACGTTTACGCAACAAAGGGAAAACTGCTGTTCGTGCTATCATTTGTAATTTACTGTGATGTTTTACAGAGCATTTTCTGTGCATATATTCCTTTGATAATCTGGTATAGGCAGTGTTTATTCTATTTTTCCTTATTTCCATAATAAAGTGAGGGCAAATATAATCTGAAACCAAAGGTTTTTGTCAATTTATTGGTAAATAAATTATTAGTAAAAGTACCCTATTAAAATAAATAAAATTGTTAAGAATAAAAAACAATTCTTTATAACATATCTAATACTATCATGAGATTTATATTTAAAAATAGTTTTAATTAACAATTCGAATAGGGAAATAACCGATATATGTTAGGTTAGTATTAAATAGATTTGTCTTAGGACCTCGACAGATGAACACACGAAATATCTGAAACAGGAAGTCGATTATAGTGAAAGGAAGTAGTCGCTTTTTAAACAAAGTATATGTTCCTTATTTTTGTAAAACATGCTAATGCGATCACGATAATGGAAACTAGATTCCAACAACAAAAAGTAGTCTCTTTTAGATCGAAGCAACATTTTTAAACCTATATTATTACTCAGTAAACGATTCTATAGCGTTACAAAATACCAGAGGCCTGAATAAAATTATTTTACTTAAAGGATTCCTATTTTGACAGAAGAAACCTTTTGCCTATCATGTATGTATACTTTTTTTATCAGAGCCACATTTCACAACCTTAAATCACCTTATACTAGAAGTAAATTACAATTACTGCAATTAGGCGCTTTCTGACTGAAGTAGTGTTCAAAGACCGAAATTTATATTTTCTTTATTGGGACCATAATTATTAGGGTATTGCGAATAACATAGATTGGAAGGAAAATTCTACTCAATCACTATTTCTCATTTATTTGCAATGAATTAAAAACATATTTCATTTTACTCGTGTCATACTGTACTTTTCCACATAAAAAAAATTTTGAATAAAACTGCTACAAAATTACATATAAATAGATTTGATTGAGCGTTCATAGGAAACAGAAAACATCTGAAAACATAAAGCTCAGAGATTGTGGCAAAAAATAGTTCAGGTTGTTCCAGTACTTAAACAATTACTTAAGTGTAAAGAGTAATTAAACCCAGGAGTACTTGTTTTCTGAGTTGGTACTTATCAGCAGCAGCATACATCTGAAAAATTTTTAATATAATATATCACTGAAAAATCATAAAAAACGAACTCTTATCACACAGTTCTTCAGGTCAAGAACCATTTTCACACGTATTTTTATATGCTTTTTGTGAGTAATTATGAACGTTACATACCTGTATTTAGGAAAGAATTTGGGGTGAAACTTTAAGGTTGGGGTATTTTTGGTCTAAAAACACCGACTATGAATATACCTATTAAATGACAATTATAAGGTATAATTGTTATGTAACATGTGTTGGTTTTACATTGAATGCCTTAAGGCGAACAGGCACTTAGGTCAAATAAATCATAAAACAGCCAACAATTAAGGCTGGAGGAAAACACAATGAGGACAGGGAGAACTGGGCGATGCTGGGTGATGCTGCTAATGACTCTGCGGTTCCAGTGGTAACGGGCTGCTAACGAGGGGACGGTGGATCTTTATAATTTTCTTTTTCTGAGGAAGTATCCATCAAGGCTCTTACGTGTAATGTTAAATGTTTCTCAGTGAATATTTACAGTATTTAGTAATATTTGTTAAGATTTTACAAAAAAAAATTGGCCATGTAGAGCTGCAAGCAATAACAATAGCGTGGCGAATAATAGTTCACGAATAACAATTTAAATTAACTGACGATCCAGATTAAAAATGAAAACCTTTTTATTCACAGAGTTTACTTACTACTTAACTTGACTTAAGTTAAGTTACTATGAAAAAGTGATATGCTATTTCAAATTCATATTTTTAAAGAATACGAAATTTACGTTTGGTCGTTGAGAACTTCATCAAAGACACGTACTGTGGCTAAGTCAATTTGTATTCCACCAATCGAATTAAGTATACATTCTATATCAATACAAATTTGATATTGCCTAAACATTAGTTGTCAAATAACGTGTAGTACATCAAACGAATTATATCAACTAGTTCTTAGTATGTAAGTAAAATTGAATTTATATAATTCTAAAATTGGTAGTTGCATTTAAAAAAAAAACAGATCACTACCTGTGTACCATTGCAATTATTGAAAAAATTGTGAGTTTTCTTTTTTATAAAATAATATAAAAAGTTTTCTTTCCAATAAGAAGAGCTCCACTTCAATCAAAATCATTGTAATCCATTATATAAAAAGATATTACCTGATAATCTGGGTGAGAGAGTTAGCAGCACCGATTAACAGACTATATGTGTTAAAAAAAGTGTAAAATAAAAAAACCTTATGACTCTTTTTTATATATCTGTCCAACTGTGTACGTGTGTGTGTGTGTTTGTTTATGTAAAAAAAATATATATATATATAAAAAACATCGTGTTTGGTAATGGTGAATTTCCCTTCATGTGATTTCGCTGCGCCGCCGTTTCCAAAAAGAATGACTACGAGACAATCATCGTAGAGTAAACAAATGTGTAAACAAAGTGATTATAGTACCTGTAAATACCCAGACTCTGCGTTTTACATCAAAATCACGCCATAAATATTAGAGGGTAGTTCCAGAGGGGTACCAAAGACGCACCCCTTTACTACAATTGCGGTTCTCTGTATCGGTCCAAACGTCAATTCCAGATCAATAGGAAATCCCGCAAGAGATGCGATTGTATCCTGCCTTTTTCCAAAATTAATAACTCAAGTTATTATTTTATTTATATGACAAATATTTTTTGCTATAGCAAATATCAAAAGTTGTGAAATTGTGATTTAATGTTTCACCTGCTGCTTATGCATATAATTATGAGAGAAAGGCATTATTTACAGAAAAACTGTTCCAGTTTCCAGTGCTGTTCACAGATGTTGCGAAATTACTTATGGTTTCTCATTAAAACTTTCAAGTTCCGAGTCTCGCTTTCTTAAGGTTTTAGAATTGCAAATGAATAAGTACACATCACAATTTCTTGGTAAACTGATAAATAATTGCTTTACATAAAATGATACTGCATAATCTTTTTACGGCTTAGATGTTTTTATATCAATTGTATAAAAAAGTAACGGTTATGCATTTAGAATGTATCCAAAAAATTTAATTTACATTAGCACGATACATATGTGACAAACCTTATAATGAACTAACAAAATTCCATTCGTTAGTTTTACTATAAAAGTATGATACAAACAAACAGTTCCCTCTTATATTTTGTTTATTTCTACGTTTATGATTATAACACACTCATCACTATTTCTTCTATTACCTATATCAGTTAATACAATAATTAAAAATGCTACCAAATAATTATAACATACTGCATTGAACAAATTGTTTATTTCTTGTTGGTATAATGTGTAAACATATATAAAAAATTTGGAAATTGGTGTAATGTATTGTTATAAATATTAAAGTTATAAATTATACTGTTTGAACTGTGAACAGTAAAATATATCTCAACATGGTGGGCCACATGATACATTAATATTTGTTTCTAATGAAATGGGTTTCATATCATTGTTTAAAGCATTACTTACACGACCGTGCCTTACCACATTATATTGTTAATGTAAAATATTAATTTTTTTCTTCTGTTTATCGTAAATAACTACATTAAAATTTGAAATGTTTGCCATCTACACAAAGTTTATTTCACTTGGGATGAGCCTCCTTTAAATGTTTTAATTATAAGTGAGAGTTCCACAAATTATAACATGGGCACATTTGCTGAAACAGGAACTTAATATGGCATATGAATAACCGAAAAGGTCAATTACACATTTTATGGAATATAATTATGGAATAAAATTGAACCAATATTACATACTTATCAGCACAAAGAGTTAATTAATATAATAATTGAAATTTCCATAAGCTGATAAACTCTGTTACAAACTGATAGACCACAAACGACAAAAAAAATCACCGTTTTAAATTCTAGACGTTATAGTTCTATGACTTTCCATGCTTGCAAAACCCCTAAAAGCTTTAAACTTTATAATGGAAATGTTAGGAGGAGAACAAGTTATTGGCCACTAAGAAGCGACTACAGACACTCGGTAAATTAATTTGTCTCAACTGTGCACTTGGGTCTGAGAGCTTTTATGAGTTTGGTTATATGATACCAAACAGCGTTATATTTAGTGCACTTATCCCTAAACTAAATTTATCGAATGCTTCAAGTGTTAATATGTTAAGCATCATTGTATCTTACTCAAAGCTTATAGTACCGTATATTAATAAATGAAAAATCAAGATATTCCTGAGTACCGTCGTTTATTTGTTAATTTCGATTGGAAACAAAGTTATTGTGTTTTTACGTACTTTAATTACAAATTCCTCCTATAATAATGGTTAAATTGTTTGTGTAAGTATAACAACTAAAGATCTGAAACAAGTATAATGTTACCGTGTATTCTGTATGAAATTTAGTAGGTGATGTAGTAAAAATTGTAAAGTTTGAAAGCTAAAAAGTTATAACAAGTAAAATTTATCTTGTATTATTTATGATAATTAATAATTGATGAGGTTAGCTTTATAATATTTTTAAGTAGAAGTATAAAAGTTAAATATAATAAACAAATATAGTGTATTAATAATGATATTCAACAACATATGTTGTTAGCTCTAAAAATTTAAAATTCTGTAGAAAAATAACAGAATATACAGGTTTGTGAAGTTATACTTACAATGAAATAAAAAAGTCTTTGCAGATTGAGATTTTTTTATTTTATTGGGTTGCTCATTAACATATTCTACACATGGTAGCTTTGATTTCATAGCGTGATTTTAATTTTACTGTAGTAGCTCCTCTCTCTTAGAAACCAGGAATAGTTCTTACATTTAGCGATTTATTTAACAGTAATTTTTCTGTATTTTAGGAGCAATTGAAATCAGTCCGAAACTTATTTGAAATTTTACATTTCTATGATAAGACCTTCTAGAATTAATATTCTTAATTACAGAACAATTTAAAAAGAGTTAAAATCTGTAAGATAAATTGGTTTTTTATTGCAAACTAGTTAAATAGTCAAACTACTTATATTCAGTAATTTACAGCGCTAAATGAATATGATACTTGCATGAGAATAGTAGTAAATTGTATTATGGAATAGGAAATATTTTTCTCCAATATACATAAATTGTGACCACAGCGTATAATTTGCAATAGATAAATATTCGTTTTGATTAAAACCATTACAAAATTATTATTTGGAACACCATTGAAGGGAAGTAGATATCTTAGAAATCATAAAGTATTTTTATTACCAAAAAATATTATCTTATAAATAAATATTCTGCAGCCCTTTTACAGCAATTTCTACGCATTCACAATATATTACTCGTAATTTGGATCACCGAATTACGAAGTGATGACGAACAATTCCATACAACTCTGATGTTTCATGAGTGAAAACCTCAATAAATGAATATTATTTATTCCAAGCTATATTTTATGAATCTGTAAGTTAAACTACGAATTTGAAAAAAATACGTATATAATTATGTAATTTATTATGCCCATCAAAATCTATTACGGAGACACAGAACCCACGTTTGACAGACGTGCTTGAATTGAACGTTGCTAGGATTATTAATTTAGAAGTTTCATATACTAAAAGTTATTATGCTCCATTACTTACTGTAGCACTTCACACTCATCTCACGCACTTCAAACATAAGAGACAATATATCCTGAAGTATTAGACTTTTCAAACTTGCGAAATGTTGGCCTCGTCGGACCTTCCATGAGTTCCTCTCCCCGGCACTAACCGGTTTCCGTCTTCTTCCGCTCTGGTTCTTTTTGGGTGGTCTGAATGCAAAGAAATGTTTCAGTAAAGGCCTGCCTTCTTTTTTACGAAGTTCCACCAAGAAATTTAGGTTTCTCTTTATTTTTTGTTTTACATCATTGGAAATCCTCTTCATTTTAGGTTATGGTCAATCTTGATTTGGCTTTGTGTTAGAGGTCTATGAACATCAAACTCATTCATTGCTTCCAGTACAGACACGGGTGCTTCACTTTTGTTAGGAGTAGAGCCAAACTCTTCTAGTGTATTATACTCACTGTGAGGCGAACTCTTTATAGCCTTTAAACCTTCACCAGCTAATTTTTTGTCATCAATGTCATCCCTCCTTAGTATCGATGATGTAGACTGTTTTGCCCCTGGGACTTGATTCTCAACGTTGTAATCGAGCTCATAATGGCGTTGACACAATTCTACGTAGTTATCATTTATATTAATCGGTCGAATTAGATAGTCTAGATAATCAGCAATGTCTTTGTCGCACTGTAAGTCTTTAGCACTAAACACTAAGTCCACTTTCTTATCATGATCATCGTCTTCACTGTAGTTATGCTGTGTTATATCTTCAAAATTGTTATTACAAACCTCCCTAGTTGTATTCTGATTGTTGTCTATTTTAGGCCTAAAATTTGAAACAGAACTGCCGGAAAATTTGGAATATGTATGAAACTGCAATGGTTTCTGTTTAGGAATTATCTTATACGTAGACATTTTGTAATAAATTTAAAAACATATATTTATTAAACTTCTGGAAGTACACTGTTGAGAGAGAACAACAACAATGTGAGCTGGGGTAAAAGGTACTGTTAGCTAAATAACTGTAATCCAACTATATAAAGGGGATTTAGAGTAGGTCTTCGTTTCTCTAGGGCTTCCCCAAACAGTTGCGTTGCTGATCTGCATTGTGTCACTGGGATGGATTAAAACTATTACTTTAAGCCGAGGAAACGTCACTGCAGAACAAATCAATACAGTTTATATTTATGTAAGTTATTCATGAACGTAAACAGGTAAGTCCTTATTAGTATCTTCACACAATTTAAGTACAATATAAAATACATTTTTAGGGACTTTTGGTCTAATTTTAATATATTGAAATTTTATTTAATTGTAAAATTAATATTTAATAATTCTTTGTTTTTTTTTTTTTTTAATTTATTGCTTATTTCCGTAGTATATTTATAATAAGTACTAGGAAATACCCACAGCCTTGCAAGAAATTTTGTTTTGAAAAACGTTGATACAATCTGCATATTCTTTATGGTATTCCAGTAAATCCTTAGTTACCTAATAGACTAAGAATTTTAGTATATTTTTAAGAAAGCAAATTTTTAGATTGTGGTCCATTGTGGAAAAAAGGTTGTGTCCCCCACATTGGTGATAAGAAAATCTGTTAGTTGAGATGTTTTTTTAGTTAACACATCTATGATGTTAAAACAATGGAAATATACTGCAGTTAATTAAAATCCAGATAGAAACCAACCCGTGAAACCAATCATAAGATTTCAAATGTATAGATGTGAATGATGAGTTTACCTCCATGTCCCTTTCCTGTTAGTGCAGCATCTAAAATCTAACACTGACAGACTTGACACGTTGATATATTGAGCTATGTTTACATGAAGAGATGCAAAAATACGAACAGAGAAAATTATTTCTTTACTTCATTTCGAAATCACATGCACAGTAACTACAAAGTTTATTGTAGTATAAGTGAAGAGGTATTCTCATTACCTCATCAGGTGCTCCAGATTCCAGGAGTCAAGTATTTAACATTATAACATTTCAGACGCAGCATTACTAAAAGGAACACTAATTAGGGGTAGGGTAGTAGTTTTACTCTATCAAGGAGATGTGTATACTTATTCACGACTTATTTCTAAACTATTTTCAGTGCTTAATTTGCTGAAAATGAATTCGAAACGCTTTTAGCAAAATACACAACTTAGATGGGACCCAGATCTATATCTATACGATTGGGTTTTAAAAAATAATGTCATTAACTAATAATAATTTAGCTTTTGCCATAACTTTTACGTAATTTAATACCTTACAAAACCAATTAATTCTTAAGAATTAAACTTATCTATTCATTTACAGTTAACTAAAATAAATATATTTACATATATGATAACACAGGGTGTGACTCACGAAGGTATTCAAAAATTATAGGAACTTAATCTATGTGTAAAAATAAGAAAAAAGTGTGTTTATAAACACTGTTTTGGTAATGTATTGTTGGCAAGTTACGGCTAGCGAAAGATTTAATGAGGTTTGTAGCTCACCATTTAAAACGAGATCTTCCTGAAATTCTGGTAAGTTGATTAAAGGGGCGAATTCAAATCTTGTCTTATGGTTTAAGACCTAAATCAATAAAATATGTACAAATTATGTAAGTTAAGTACTTTTCAAGAAAACCAGTGACATATTCAAAAATGGCATGACAAAGCACATATTCTCTTCTTTGTGTAGCAATATATTTATTATTTTAAACAAATAAATTATATGACGAAACAATGATACAGAATTTGAATATATTTTTAAATTCAATGAACTTTTATTTATAACAATACAAAGTAAAATTACCCCGAAAAACCTTAATCTAAACATATTAAACCAAATTCCAGTAAATCTTCAAAGGTGTCTACATCGACTTCAATGTATTTCTGTGCTCCCTTAAGCATGACGATATTTTTTCTTTCTTCTTTTTTGTAACAGAGGGCCAGGTTTCCTAGGCCTGGTAGTTGCCATTCGACAAGAAAAAAAGTATTATGTTTTAACATAAAATCGCGTAATTGTTTTAAGGAATATTATTTTTCAAAGTTAATACTCAATTTTCAACAAAAACTTTTATTTTTTTCAGTTTTTTTGGAGTGTTTGCATTTACTGCAAGTTGATTATAAGTATGTTAGAGAAAAAAATTTGATTATAGAATAAAAATTTTATTTAAATAAAATTAAATAATAATTTACATTTAGTTGTTTATTTGTTCTTTTTTTATGTAATATAGACGAGAATGTAAATGTAATCGTAAAGAAACAGTTACTGTAAACAGTGTATGTGTAAAGGACACAGTGTGTTTAAAAATTATCACTACGTATGTTTGAAGTTAGGATAAAACAGATAAAACGTATTTTATAAGGATTTATAAGTACTCTCAATGACATGAAAAAACTGAAATTAGAGCAAATTTGTAATATTTAATTATGTTAAAATCTTAATAATGCAATAAATGACACATTTTGAGGAAAAAAATAAAGCTGTATCTAATTTAATAAATTTTAGACAATATTTTATTCGTAGTGTGACTTACACATATTACTATAGATGCATGGGAGATCGTTTGGTGAGCTTTCTTCATACTAAGAAAAATATAATTATGACCTTCTCTATAATGCATAAATACACATTTAGAGAAAAAAATAAAGTTTTTTTAATGATTAGACAATATTTTATTCGTGTTTTTTGATATTCTATAATATTTGTGTTTTTGATTACGTTATGCCTTCCTAAGTAATACGAAAGAAAAATATTTGTTGTCACAATTAATATAAAAATATTTACTAAAAAATGTAGAAAAAGGGTAGGCCTTACTATCTCTCTGATTACCGAATACATTTTGTACAAAACGTGCGTTTTTCCTTTTCAGGAACATCTTTTTTAATTTTGTTACTCCTGATAGATGCAGTCCTGCGTGACAATTTATTTAGGAAAACCTTAAACAAGTTTATAGGGTGCTGTAGATGGAGCTTATATTGGTCACTGTTAAATTACATTAAAATACAAAACCAATATTTAATACATATTATTGTGAAGAGGCCTTTTGATATCCAAGATACCTTCATCAGACACATCATTTTTTATTTTGTGATGTGTCTGATGAAGGTATCTTGGATATCGAAAGGCCTCACAATAATATGTATTAAATATTGGTTTTGTATTTTTAATGTAATTTTTAAGTTGTAGGGTACAAAATACATGTTTTTCAAACTAGAAATTGTAGTGACCTATATTAATAGATATATCACTTTAGACAGCAGGCCCAGCTGGTTGTTTCAAACAGTGTGCCAAAGTTACAGTAACACTATTATAAACTATAGATAGACCTTCAAACTTTTGGAAGTTTATAATGAAGTTTGCTAACAGTAAATCGCCTTTTTTATTCATAACAGTGGGCCGTCCAGGTCGCACGCCATTTCTGTTGTTCATTAAACCCCCACTATACAAAAAGCTACCGGTGAAACTTTTTTAGCATTTAAAAATCATAATTAACTAACATTTAAAAATGACCTACGTACTAAATCCTTAATATTTCGCCTAAATCTTTTACCCTAAACTTTTTGATAGTAATAGAACTCGATTGTTTTGGTAACGTTAAGTATTTCTAGCATTCCTCACAATGCACTACCTTGCTGTGCTAAAGACGGAATCCATTAGTGTAAGGCAGGAAAATATATTAAATTAATAGAAACCTTTTTACATTGACAACATGTATTTGCTTCTTTTCCCTAGTGATTCTACCTGATCCTATGCAAAGTTAACATGGACACGTTTAATATGGTAATGAATTGGTTAGAACAAACATCGGTCCCTGTCTTGTCAGTCACCTGTTGTGTTTGCTTCACTAACGAATGTTGTTTACTCTGCCCAACATTGTCCTAACCTTGTAGTGCAAAATGAGGGACCCATTAGTGATACGTATTTCAGTCAGTTAAATATTATAAAAATAAAGTAAGAGTATGGACATTAACTGTTAAGTTTACAACTGTTTAGTTTATACCTACTTACTATACTGAAGCGTTTTTTAAAGCTACATTGGTTTACTTTTTAAATTAAAACTTAAAATGAAATGAAAATTGTTGGAACGAAATATTATGGATTTAATTTTAAAATTATATTGTGAAAATTCAAGGGTAAAAACGAACATGTAATCATTTGGCAAGTTAGTACTGGTAGTTTAGTTTTAAAATTGTTAGGGAGGCGTTTGGTCTGGCTTGGATTGATTTAGAACTTGTCTTGTTTACGACTATTGTTCTCCTTGTGTGATACAGCTGGACCAATTTGAGAACACCGCGGATGTCCAGCAGAGTTGATTATAGGGGGGAGTATAAAAAGCGCCAACTCATAGTTTTTCGCCCTTCTTTTTTGTTATTTACGGGAGTTAAGTTGATTACAGTGCGCCCGTGTTTCTTAAATTGAGGTAAGCACCAAAATGTATTTGTTCGTTTTATCTGATATTAAATTAATTTTTGTTGTTATTTTTATAGGAAAAAATAAAATTCATAGAAACTACAGAGCATAA
This sequence comes from Homalodisca vitripennis, assembly GCF_021130785.1. NCBI lineage: Eukaryota > Metazoa > Arthropoda > Insecta > Hemiptera > Cicadellidae > Homalodisca > Homalodisca vitripennis. The sequence continues at coordinate 18,784 of NW_025776896.1, read as the reverse complement.
TGAGTTGGCGCCTTTATACTCCCCCCTGTAATCAACTCTGCTGCACATCCGCGGTGCTCTCTCTCAACTATTTACTTTATAACGATATAGTTTATTTGTTGTTTATGAAACCGTCGACATTTTGTGATCCCCTAGTAAAATATTATAAATTTTACATGTTCTAGAAAATATAGTACAACATATAGTCTTCAAATATATTGAGGCATTTGATTTTAATAATTACCTTTTATGAATAACATTTGGCTAATCAAATATGAAGCAAATTAGCATATATTTTTTAAATGTTTAATTATTTTGAACAATCGCACATAAATTTGAAAATGAACTGAGGGAGAAATATAAAAATCATCATACAAGTCAATAGTGTTCCCTTTGAGTGAAATCTAACAATCAAAAAATATTAAAGAGAAAGCTGCACTATTTTCTGCATCACAGAACAACAAGCAGTTGAGGGTTGTTGTTAACTGAATCTCAATACTATCATTAATTAATTTATGAGTTTTTATGAGTTTAGTTGAGTCTAGAGAAAATATTTCAGTCAGATGAACAAACACTGCGAAAAGATCGATAAAAGTATTTATTTACTTAAAACAAGAGTGTTTTCTGCACGACATCAGGAAATACTTAATATACAACATAAGTACGTGTTTGAGATTAGGATCAGAAATACTCCGGAGTTATATTGCAGAGATAGCAAGAAGTGATAGTCGGTACTATTTTATCTATATGTTGCCATAGTAGAAGGTTAGTCTTATTTCTAGTTTTCAAGCACACAATGGAACAAAGGTGATTTTTCCCTCATGTTTAGTATTACTAAAATCTCTAAATATTAAGGAAATCTGTGCCCTACATAGAATAGTTCTTCTGGAATTAGAGTAAGTAAATTTATTACTTCCTTTAATTTATACTATAACCAAGTGTTTATAACATACAGGCATGTGTACAGTACATAGTGGTACATGATTAGAGATATGGTTGAGTGCAATGTGTTAAGTAATATATGTAGTATTGTTGTAAAGTATCTAATCTAACGTAACTAAACTTAGCAACCTTTTGTTCCTCGTTTCAGCGTATTACAACGATTCGCAGATTTTATACCAACTATATATAATAGGATATTCTTTAGCCTTAATAAAAACCCCATCTTAGAACGTAAAATTTTATAAAACACAAATTATATCTTAGAATCATACATATAGCTAGTTGAAATGTCGTCAAATAAAGCCTCACCTTGTCTGGCCTTATATACTGTCGATATGATTAGGTTGCCGTAAATGCAGAGAAGGGGACTACAGAAAATGCAGTGTGAGGATGAAGAGGGAGAACTGTGGAATGACAGACAAAAGTGGATGGAGGCTTGTGTATGACGACCCTTGATAACGGTAAATGTCAGAATGATGATGATGATGATTAGTAGAGGGCTAGAGCTGTATCGAGCATAACAGCTAGAGCTTTTGTGGTATGGAATTTAATACTATATCACAGAATAAAAGTTTATCAAGACGAGTAGTAGTATTATTTAAAATTTTTAAAACTGCCTATACGAACTAATAATGCTTACGAATGTGAAATTTGAATATCGTCTTAAATTCTTACAAAAAAATAATTTTAATACGGATTATTATTTGTATTAAATTAACGTCGCTAAGGCAAGGAGTACATCTCCCTGAACATTCAATATTATTTTGTAACAATAAAACCGTCTGAACGTGTTCCCATTTCCCCATTTTAAAAACATTGTTACAAATGAATGCATTATGTACATTTTTGTGATATTTTATATACCATTCGTCCTTCAAATAAAAGCAAATAACGATGGAACATATAATTTTTTAAATTTTTACCTAATTATAACATTACTTTGTGTTTATCTTAATAACTATCAGACCATAAATTTATAATTTTTCAGGTTGAAAAATTTTCACCTTCATGAAAATACTCAAATAAAGCATTATATACTATCGTAGTTGTTAATTTAAAAATACACGAATAATCAGAATATCAAAAAGTAACTGCATTTATTCATATCGGCCTCCAGAACACAACGCAACATGTACAGAAGATTGCACTCTTGAGAACATGCTCTCAGATGTACCAACAATACTCAGCTGACCAAACATTGTTTAGCTGTTTATATATCTCGATTCATTCTAGAAAAGGGGTTACTGAATTACACATTAAAATAATTAATTTAGAATATTGCCCTATTAATATATGTACACTGTTGCATCATTTGTGGACTTAAATAACAATAATCTGTGCAGAGGTTGGCCTCATTGTTGGAGGTTATGGTGATACAGTTTATCTGTAAATATGCACGAAATGTAGCTTTCTCATTCTTCAACAGAATCAAGTACATTTCGATTTAATATATTTTCAATCATTATTGTCCTCCGATTTTTAACACTAGCATCTTTGTAACACTATAAAACGCAAGCACACATTAAAAAAGGTTAAATAAAGTTTTGGTTATTGTATTAGGTATATTTGTAGTTTATAAAAACATTGAACTGAATTTATAGTAGTAAAATTAGAGATTGAAACGTTTTTTTACGTAAATTTTTAATTAAATGGAAGAATATCTATCTTTATCATCAAAGGCATTTAAATCAAAATACATTTGTTTACATGCAATCCTGTTTGTGATCTAATGCCACTTGTAATTTTTCGAATGTAAGGTCCGTTCTCTTGTCCCTTGTTAAATGAAATGGGCCAGCCTTAAGCTCTTTAAAGCGTATTTCAATTGACAGTTTGCTGTTACTTTCATACGTTGTCTTTGTGATTACGATATATAGAACAGGCTGATAATGATCTACAACACATTTGTTTTCTAGTTGTTATCATTATTGTAGATATACAATCACAATAATCTAATTTATTATTAATGTATTGTTATTGTATTTTATATTGGTGATATTACAGGTGGTTCAATTCTGTTAAATCCATCTATAAAGTTTCGTCTGATGTTATTCCACCTATAAGTTTACATTAGTACGTAGATATTAGCTTAAATGTTGTTAGTCAGTCTAATGCTTATATTGTTTTGTATACTAAAGAAAGCAAACAGGAGCAATACTGACCTTCATTCACCTTTAATGATTCCTTTTCGAAAGTTAATAAATATATCTATAAATAATTTAATTACGATATTAAAATAAAATATTCAGGAAAAAACATGTAGGCAGATTCCTTATTTTACCTATGTTAGTTGGTAAATGTACCTATGTTAGTTGTATATGTACCTATGTTAGTTGGGTATATGTACCAATGTTAAGTTGGTATATGTACTATGTTAGTTGGTATATGTACCTGAAGGTTAAAGTACCTATGTCTAGTTGGTATATGTACCTATGTTAGTTGGTATAACTGTACCTATGTTAGATGGTATATGTACCTTATAATAGTTTTAATTTATACTGAAAAACTAATTCAGACACGGTAGTAAAATGACATATTTTTAGCATCAATTATAATAATGGTAAAACGAGTAAGGTAAAAATACTATGCTTATTTTTAAGACAATTATTTCTACAATAAGTTAAAAAAGTTATCAAATTATAATTTCATAATATTAATTTAAGTTATGTTTTTAAATATACTAAGTAAAATTAAAAAAGCATAGTATTTTCACTATGGGGTTTATAGCAATAAAAATCAAAGTGAGTACTAAACTTTCGCCAAATAAACAGTAAAAATCCGTGCGTTCTGCTCTAGTTGACTTGGCATTTAATCACTACATTTAGAACACACAAACCAATACTTAAACCTTTTATTTTTTTGAGATGTTTCGATAGCGAGGCCATCTTCGTCGGACCATCACAAAATAAAAAATAATTAACATCTGAAGAAGAATGTACATATTACAACATAAAAGGGTTTTTCCCATAAAAACTCTAAACATATTGTGTATGGAAAAAATTTCTTAACGTAGTAAATATTATTTTACATTGAATATGTGACTTAATTCAGATTTACTGTACTCACTTTCCGTAACGTTTAGTTAATACACAGTAACATAGCATAAATAAAAATTTATATTTAAGCAAACCATTGTTTACAATTTAACTTAAGAATTAAAATAATGCGCAATTAATTTAAATTTAAGTGCTTAAATTTAAGTTTACAAAAATTTTTAAATTGCACACGTGACACTTAATGCATGAAAACAAGAGTAAATTTTATTATTAATATTTCGAAAATCAATTTATATTGGAAGTAATTTAAAAAGAAAAAAATATACATCTTCATAGAAGGAGGTTTAAAGAATTTCATACATAAATTATATTGCTTAAATTAAAACATTTAAAATGTTTAAAAGAATGTTTGATGAAAAAGTATTTTTTATTGTTTTTTTTAGTTCGTATATAGGTATAAAGTTGTATATTGTTTAAATACACAATTTAACTCGTTATACTGTAAACTCATAAAAAATAATAAACCAAAAACTAACACAAACTTGTATCTGAAAGAGCAAAAGACAGCTGTGACGATCTCAGATTCCTTGTATAAAAACTTTTCAAAATTACCCTTTGTAACATTGTCCTTGAATACTAATTGATATACCTTCAATAGGAACATATATTAAAAGAGGAAATTTAGTTAATTACTTGCTCCGCTACTTCATCATAAATTTTGACTTTAATAAGTAACCTAACCATTCTTATTTAATACTTGAATAGTAAATCTCTTGGTTTTCATAAAAATAAACATCGATATATAGGTAAATTATTATTAAAAAATCAAATAGCCTGTTACATCGATCTCTTTCAAAATTGTTTCTATATGTGGGCAACATTCATATGTAGCAATCTGATATAAATTTATTTAATATGGAAGACAATTAAATTGAAATTAATAGACCAATTTTACTTCATTGTATTCTTTCGTTTGTATAAAATATGTTTGAAAATAATTACCCTACCTAATCTAAGGTTCTATTGGATTTTTGGTTAAGACTTTAATATAAAATTTTGTAAAGAACCTATTTATATGATATAAGGAATAAACTGATTTGAAAATTAAAATTGTTACTGTTTAAGTTAGAACTTTAAAGTATTTTCAATCAAAGTAGTATCAACATTTTATGTATGTAATAATTACATATAATGTATGTGTAATACATATGGTAAAATATGTAGCGTTTTAAAGCTACGATTGGTTTTAATTTTTTTAAATTAAATACTATTAAAATATATTCTCATCAGTTGTAGTGCTCTGTAAATATTTTAAAATGAAATAATATTGATTAAGACATGAAAGCTTTTAAAACTGGAATATTTCTAAACAGTTCAAATCTGCGCTTTCTTCAAGAACGATGGCAGCCTATTGTACCTATCTTTTACAGGGCAGGAATTTGACTCACACAAATTTGACGTATAAGGGGTTGCATAACAACCCAATGTTGGGATATCATACGATGCCAAGGGGAGAGCTTGGAGCCGCTTTAATTTACGCGTAACTACTTACAGTCCCCTTACTAGTTATTATCCCCTGAGGTCCTTTTCATAAGTAAAAGATTTAATTGTAGAATATTACTTTCTTTATTAGAATTTCGAAAGTTTACATTCTCATTTTTCACCATTTCTAAGACAAGTTTATTTTTAGCAACAAAATAAATGTCACGCAAAAATAAATGAATTATTAAATATACGTTTTATAAACCAAGGATATACTAAAATTAGCAATAAGCACTTCGAATAAAATGTTATTTGTTTTTAAAACGTTCATAAATGTAGAGGTGTCGTTTTTTAGTTATTTGAATGTTGCACTAATTGCTAAAACAAGAATACTTAAAATTTTAATTTTTACAACAAAATATTTCCAGAATTATATAAATCATTGACTGCGAACAAACAAGGTATTGTTACGAAACATTTTTTTAAAAAATAAATGATAGAAGTTAACTTCAAAATGTTGTTGGGTAGAATCACTTTCAATTTGCATAACACATTAAAGCATTATAATATTTATGAAAGCTTTTAATTTAAAGAAAATGTATTCTAAAAATTTACTTACACTTTTTTCATGACTTATCGAATGAAAACTTTTCTAGTACTATTTACAATTTGTATTAAGTATTATCACAGAACTTTGTGCATAGCTAAATATAACTATTATTTCTTGTTTTATTTGATTTGGATGGGATCGTAATATTTAATTATTATGATGTTTAATTGTATATGTTAATAAATAACCCAGCAGCGACACAGTTTTTTTTAATTCCCACAGCAAATTTTTGTTATGATAAGAAATAGTCAATATTGTAAATTATAAGTTAGGGAATTCTCAGTAAACAATAAGGATCATCAGGACCTGATACAAAACTCAGAGAAACGATCAGTGCTATCAGATACAAACGTGTTTTGAATGCTAACATGACATCACAGTATTGGCAGGATATTATTGCTTTCAATAACAGTTTATCTTTGATATCCAAACCACATTCCTTCCTTGGAACCCGAATCAAATTACACACATAAAATGTTCACAATCATCTCGCCTTATCATTATTCACAAAATAAGAACATTATAATTGCAATAAAATCAAGTGATCGTAACAATTGGATTCTACTTACACAACATGGCCCTATCGTAAATTAACCTATAAAAAGACCCTTTTTTTTAATTTTTTTTTTTGGGGGGAATATATATAAAGGTTAACAAGATTTTTCCGGACATATAAGTTTAGTTGTTACATGAAATCTCCTTGTTTCGATTGATCTTAAATTCGCAAATTAAGGGGAATTCTAAGTTATATATTGTTTTGTAACAAACCCAAAACAATATCACCGATCGCAATATGAATTTTGGATTAAGAGAGTTTTGTTGGCTTCATGTCACTGGTACATTCAGTAGATGTCGCTTAGGGATACCCTAACGCCAAATTTCAGTATGCAGATGTTATGCCAAATACATAGCCAGATCAACTTCAAACTTCAAAATGGTATATAACATCAAACGTGTTACCTCTTATATTTACTTTTCATTTAATTCAAATATTTTCTTTTCTACTGTGAGCGTTTTATTTGACACACGGTTTTGGTTTTAGATTACTTTTATGTTGCTTTGAATTCTAAGAATAATTTAAGGAAATTTTGTATTACACAATTTTATATAATAGCAAAGTTTTATTAAATCTGAGGAAAGTAGGAATCTCTAAATTGAAACAAACATTCCCTTATGAACAAAGTAATGTCTTATTAATATAGAAAAACATTATACATAATTTATCATACATACAAATATATTCATAATTTCTTTGTTCCAGCTAACATCTTAATTTATTAAGACTACTTAAAACACATGACATGGCTTTCGCATTTGTGTTATAAAGTCCCCTTCCAACAAAATTTTAAGGGTTTTCGTCACCTTTTCTAAATTAGAGGAAAAGGAGTCTGGGCTAAATAACTGAATTTTTATTGTTATAAAATCATACATCCATCTTTCAAAAATACATGAAGGCTTCAAAACAATGTAATACTATTTATTTAGAAAGTCATTTGATGAATCATAGGTAGACTAATATATTGTTTCCCTAGTTTTAGGTATGAAAGTATAACATTTATTTAATTTAAAGGTCAAATAATTTCCATAAAATATTATTATTCAATGCAACTAAACAAGCATATATTGTTTTAAAGGCTATGTAAATTTTTCCCACAGTTTTTATATTTAAAACTGTCTAATTTCCGTCATAATAACGGTCACTTAATGTTGAAAGACAGCAATAGAAGTGTTTGTATAAAATCTTCCCGCACAAAATCCACTTGTGAAACAATGCCGTGTTCCAATCCATATGGTATTATTAAACCTATGTATTACAAAGGAATAAATACTAGTAGATTTTTGTTCTGCAATAAATGTTTTCCCCAGTCATTATGTTACTTTTACACGTTTGTGTATTTTAGACTTTCAACGCAGTCTCCAAATTTCGTTTACTTTCAAAGAATACTCAACTTTTTCTGATTTAGCTAATATTATTTTTAAAAGTAAAGTTACATATTAATTTCTGAAAATTAACAAATTGCAGTTGACAAAAATATTTTTTAAGACAAAGAAAAGCATTTAAATCCTTTATTTATACAGATTTTTATTGTACTACTAAATAATTTTTACAAAGTTGTCAGACCTTCTATTAATAAAAGAGATAATCTTTTCTGAGCAAAATAAACCATATACAGTAAGGAGAGGAAAGGATTACAAAAAATTGTTCCTAAAACTCTTAACACCTCTTTGGTTTTAAAAAAGTCTTAAATATTGGTGTTATGAACTCGGATTTTAAAGTTAATTCTATGATCCTCTGACTTGCACTAAATATCCACTCAAATCAGTTTTAAGAAAATGGGTCAATAATTTTTGTACTAAAAACATTACTTTTTCTTCATAACTCCTGTTTTGGTAATGGTTACTTTAACAGGATAATTTACAAACGTAAGTTAATTTCAGCGTAGCTGGAAGTAGACCCCTTTTCAGACAAACGTTTGCATATATTTTTTCATTATTGCAGTTAGGCAAACGCTTACTGCAGTACTGGAAATAACTCAAACGGAAAGTAAATTTCAAATGCCAAAAGTAGACTCTATAAAAAAAACAACTTTCGTATCTGTTTATATGAGCAATTTTCCTGATTGGAGAAACAGCGTAAACGGTACTAATGAACCAAAAATAATTTTATACCACAAATAGATTACAAAAGTTAATAAGGGCAATGTTTTGACTGAGTATCGTTCCAGTGTTACTGAAGTCATTCCAAGGTATTTCAAAGGTATTCCATGAAATATTTAGGGACCTAAGGCTGAGATACTATCTAATATTATATAAAATATATACTTATTAAGCAAATGGTTGTTTTTTTAATGTTAATATATATAAAACGACTTATTGGTTATATACTTTTAAAAAACACATACAATATAAAAAAAACATGATGCAAAAAGGTTTCACCTCATAAATACAGACAATCCTGACAAATTTATATTTAAAAAATAGTGCATGCAGCAGGAGGCTCGGTTTGGCCACAATAACCTCCGACTAACGCTCCAGATATGAATAACCGGAAGGTTAGAATAATCATTCGCTAATGACACGCTGTATTGTTTCTTACTTAATAAGTTCCTTTTTATAAAATATATTTCTATAAACAAGTATCCTCCTTTTAATGCAACTAATGCCTAAATGTAAAAATACCTTTATAAAAAATTGGTGACATTTAAATAATAATAAAAGCATGTATATTTTTAACATATATATATATATATATATATATATATATATTAATTTTCATATTCATAAAATTCAGGTCATTATTAATTACATTAAATTTATTTTAATATCGAATTTATTTATACTTCTTTGATATTACAGAATAACACTTTTAAAAGAGAACATTGTAAGGTAAGTTAGTTTAATAGATGTAATATTTAATATGATTTAAGTTCCGTAATTACTGAAAGTAAATAAAAATATAAACCATATACCATATAAATATATAATCAAAATATAAATAAGACAATTATCGGAGATTTTTTCCAGCCCAGTGCGTCAATACGTCACCACGCGTGAGAAAGGTCCGTAAGAAGTTTGATAATCTTTTATTTTGTCAATTAGTTGAAAGCAATTGTCAGGTCAGTCTACAGGATATATATTCTTCCATACGTAAAAATATTATTTCCCATACGTCATTACATTATTTATTATCTAAATTGTTTACCATAGTATGTTTTTATTAAGTAATAAACCAAAAAAAATGTTTTGAAATACTTTTTGTCCAAAAAAGGGGCTAGTCCCCAAATTGAACAAAAATATGGCATCTTTTCCAATCAATATCAAAATGTATCTATTGTGATTATTGATAATTTTTGTTTTTGTATATTGATAATCTTGAAAGAATTTCACTATTGAGGTCTCTTATATTCTCTTGAAGCTTAAATGCCGAGTTGTAAACACGACTCTTGCATAAAGTTCCTATAAAGCTTTGCACTCTTAAAAGAAATGAGAGCAAGAGGAAACCCCTTTGTTTCGGTGTTCTCTAACTTAAAGAGGATCTCTTCTAAACATCTTTCATTGCTGAAACTACATTTTTTAAAAACATTTGCCGTAAGCGTGTTGTTTAAATCAACTTAAATTTTTATTTATATATAATTTATTTCATGATTATATGATAACGGAGGATAGCCCCGCGATAAGAAGATTTGAAACGATTACCATGTTGAAGGATTGCATTATTGTAAGTAATGGAAACTCCGTACAGCGATTATTATCTATTATCGAACAAGGTAAAAAGAATATTTTTGAATATATAGTCATTGGTTTTAACGTATAGTCTATAAATCGTCATATAATACGTTTGTATACATTGTGTCAAACATGTAGTTTATATGTGAAATTTAAAACTAAACATACGAAAACTTAATTAATGAAAACTGTTTTGCTGTATTACAAACCAATTTTAATTTTTTATTTGAATAACACGATTATGATCATACTCGTTTATAAAACGGGATGGAGTTTAAATTAATGTAACCTTATATTTACAAATCCTTACAAAACCTTTATAGTAACGATTTTTACTTTAATATATTAGTTAACCCCATAGACTACTAAATATGTTTTTAAAAGGCCACGTACACAAAGCGTATCGTATAAGAAATAATACATGTTCACAATGTGGTGTTTTTTGGCCCGTTATAATATAGAGTAAACAAAATAACAGTTCATTTCAATTATTCTCAAAATAAAAACATATTCTTGAAACTTATAGTACTTAAATATATATCTGAATTATATAAAAATTTACAATAAACGTGAATTGTAAATATAAAATAATTTAATTATAAGTAATAAGTATTTAACAATGTATATTCATGCCTTAGTTTAATCTTTTAATAAATAAAGGGTTTTAAAGACTAAGTATATAATAATTGTTTTAATAAATATAATAATAAAATATTTTACATAGCTATATCCATGTTAAATATTATATAGAAAGAAAAGAAAAGTAGAGCTTCAAAAGTGGATTTATTTTCAGTAAATTACAATTTAACTTGAATAAAGTTCTTACAAAGGAGGGTTTTTATATTAAGTTCTGCTAGTTCTTACTGAAACCTAATATTTATTTTGTCGTCATTAAAACCTAAACTCCTGTTTTAATTAGTTACAATAGTGGCTATAAAGAACTTTTTCTAGTGAACAAATTATATTTCTGCTTTGCAAATTTCAGCTTAAGAACCACTGGGCATTTTATCCTCTTGCCAATAATCAATGTATATTAACAATTAAAGATATATAACAATTTCAATATGCTCCAACAGTATAAATTACACTAGTGTTTTTATAGGCAGTAATTCTCACTCTACTGGTTGACTTATATTAGCTAAACATCATTGATAGAAACTAAAGAAAATTTGTTTGTCTAATGAATATTGTTACAACAATATTTTACAATATACATATAAAAAATCTTTTAACTAATCAAAAAACCTTTCGCAATAATTTATTTTTTCTGAGACAAATTATAATTTTACCACAGTGGCTTAATCTTGATGGTTTATATGAGTTTATACTGCATAAGGAACTATCGTTTGTCATGGTAACATTTTATATCGATTTCTCTTCTGTTCATGGAAGTAAGAAATTCAGAATGGACCGTTTACTAGTTCCTTTGTATTTTATTTTTACCTCTGTTTTGATCAAAAAATATTCATACGTCTCCAAAATTGCATCTAAGGATAAATATTTCAAGATTGGTATTTTTGAAGTAGTCCAACTGTGTAGTTGGGTGTGGTTTGGGTTGGGATGCCGTTATGCTGAGTGAAACAAAGACATAGATAGATTCATATGTGTTATAGACAATGTTGGATGGATTAATTGTTTTAAGTAAAATATAAGTTGGCCTTTCAAACTGAAGTTATTACATTACAAAAAATTTTTTCCCCTTTTCCCCATTTTATTTTAACAATCGCTTCGGGGGATTTTCTTTTCGGGGTTTTACTCTACTCATGAAGATGATCGGTAGTCATTAATCAGGTTTTTTTGCAAGAAAGTACATTAAAAACTGCAACAGTAGGTGTCTATAGTACTATTAAAAGAATTATAGGTTTTAAAAATATATATTTTTACATATTACCAAACAAAATAATTTTGCACCTTGAACAGTAAGAGTTAACTAGCGTAATCGAGTCTTATGTAGCATTAAAGTGGAAATTTCAACGGACCAAAAAGGAACAAACATAGTTAACTTTAAAGGGATATCATTCTGTTCCAGGTGAACTCTTCACGCATCATTTCACATCGTGCAAGCTATTAATTTAAATAAATTCCAGGAATTGTTGTATAAGCAGCTACATTGTCTGACCGATCTTTTTACTACTGCGATTTTAAAATTTACGTATTGCCTTTCCAAAATTTTATCCTAAACCTTTTTAGGAATCCGATGTGGTGCTTCGAATTTAATATCGATGTAAACTTATTCATAATCCTGTTAACTGTATAGAAATATATGTATCTATATCTGGGTAATCTATCAAAGAGCATTTGCTCATATAATACTCTGGAGATTTTTTCTATCTCTGGATATTTAAAAGTTTACTACTTTAGGTACAAAAGTTTTCTAAATCTGCCTCCTGCAATCCAACTTTCCATCTAATTCTTGCTGTTAGTCCCTTGTAGTTGAATTTGCATTTTTTGCAAAGAAGGAAAATAGGGTAATGTTAACATAAAGTAAAATTTTTCCGCCTCGTTACGCTGATATGGAAGAAACTACTTAGTGTTCAGTTGAAAAAATGTAGCGGATTCATTAGGCAAGTACTATGGATGGTTTCCTAGTTTATTCAAGCCTACTGCACTTTTTTAGATATTCATATGAATAAAACTTAACAAGTACTACATTTCTGTAAAAACTGCTTCGTACTTTAGGAGAACTGGGTATAGGTCATTATTCGTTTCAGTTCATTCGCCATCAGGGTGTTAGGGCCATGTAAATTTATAAGAATACAATCAAAATCATCATCTATGAGCATGTTATTGTACAAAGTATAAAGAATTTAAATAAAGAATGTAGTAAATTTCTAACGGCGCCAGATGTCTTTATGAAAATCACAAGACAGATGCAAAAAAAAAGCCTTGTGACAAAAAATTTGAAATAATTCTATGCGTGGTAATTAATTTACTTAAGTTTCTAAGTTCTAGAGGTTTGATGATGTTTAAATTTTAAGTTGTTTTGGAAGTTATCACACTTAGAAATTTTGTAATTAATTATTTGGTCTTTTGGAAATAATACAAAGCAAACAGCATTAATATTCATCATAAAAATTTCTATGGTTCATTACTAGGCATAATCATATAAAGATGTTTTAGTGCTTTGTCCGATTTAGAAATTTTTTTGCTTATGCACATTACTATATCACGTGTGCTCAAGAAAACAACGAAAATGCTTAAAAAAATTTAGTTAATTACTACTGTGCAAAGGAAGCATTAACTGCCAACTTTCCGTGGGCTGCATGTATTAGTAACTACTAGTTCTTATTTATCTTATTCACTTAGCCTAATGCAGATCCCATTCTTTGGACTGAAAAGCGATAAAAAAACTACGGTAAAAAGGAATATTCTTCTTGTAATAAAAGGAAAGTTTCCTACTTGTATTATTGCTCATTGCAAAATTGTCATAGGTTTTGCGATTGTACAGAGAGTATCCCAAAACTACTCTCACACTCTGTATAATAAGAAGAACTACGTAACTAATAGTTTTTGCTGGAACCACAAGAGTAAACTTTAAACTACTTTAAAGTAATTTAAATATAAATATTTAAAAACCACGTTGCCATTGTGTGACGGTTTTATTTAACATGAATGTTGAGTATGACACCAGTTCACCTTCCCTCTTAATGCCAGCGTTCATAATATTATTCCTGTTCAAGACTTTGCCTTTTGGAATCTGGAGCCATTGTGCGGACAGATCGGAAAAAGTCGACGACCCAGTAAACTAAAAACACAAGAAGGGCATTGGAAATCAGAGTAACCTATTGCAAAAAAAAAACAATAATAATGTATCTTTCTGGTGAAATTGAAACTCTCATTGTCTCATCAGGTAATATTCTGTGTGGAAAAAAAGTCAGTTGCTTCCACCATGCATTTTGATATATCTTCTCAGTTACATCGTATTTTCACTCAACAAATAATTTGTGTAATGCACAATTAGCGGTTTATGGATAAGTGGTTCTTATGGATAAGTGTAAGGGGATTTAACACTTTCAATAGTACAGAGATTTTTTTTAGCTTTTTAAAAAAACGTTTTTCCAGATATCTAAAAACAATAGGATTTATTATTAACATGATCATCACAATAGTTAAATGTAATTGCAATAATATGTCATACATAAATTATTTTGATATACATTATTCTGTAACTGAAGATTTTAAAATATATTACAATTATCAGTATTAAACGACTCTCAATTATATAAAATGCTAAACCTCTTAAAGAAAATACTATCAGATACAGAAAAACAGTATAACGTTATAAACAGTAGGCATTAGTATACTAAGCATAAAAAAATTTGTTTTAAACAAACGAAAATTTATAGTTAATAATAAATTTTTCAAAGAACAATATTTAAGATGTTTGAACAATTTGTTTTTTGTTATTTTCTATCCAAATTCTATTTCACTAGCTAACTTAAGATATTGAATTGCACTATACTAATTATTAGTTATTAAATATTAAAAACAAACTATTTAAGGTACTGTAATCTTAACTTACACATTGTAAAAACATTAAAGCTCTTCTTTAGTAACGTTGAACCAATATATAAGGTGACATATTAATTACACGAAGTGTACTCCAAGTTTTATTAGAATCTTTCCTATATTCATTTATTCTTACACACTTTTAATCTCTATATATGTGTATTATAAATCTATTTAACATAGTCAATATTTATCAATTTGTTCATGTTCTAGTTTCAACTAATTATATACAACTGTATGTGATACTTCTGATAACCATTATTTAGTTATGATTTATATTTAAAAAACTGTGTTAGAGAATTTAAGATTTTATGTAATATATTTACTTTTTATAATTATATAAACAAAAGGCTATGACTACCGGGTGAGGATATTTTGGTAATGTTATATATATAAAGTATGTTTATAAGAACATTCGATTTATTTGAAATATATCTGATATTATTGCCCGAAATATCCCTAATCAATATTGATACTAATATGAACGAATATTACCTCTTAAAGCTAAAATACTTCCAGGGTATTCATTACATTAATTTGTTTACTGATCAAAATCCTAAATGCTTGGTAATAGTCATTAGCATTGCAAAAACAGATCAATTTTCACTGAATAGTTACTTCAAATATTCTAATCATAGTGTAGAGGTTTCCTTACGTTGTCTGGTCCAGTTAAGAAAAAATCCACATTAGAAATTCCCATTTAACTTGCAAGCTTTATAGTTAAATTTACTGGTGTTATAAGGAATAGGTTAATTACAACCATCACACTTCCCAAATTGGACCACTCGGTAGATTATTATTAGTACTTATAATCAATATATCGGTGTATAGTGTTGCTTCTTATGTAATATAGTTTTTTTCCAGCAAATTTTTCATGTAAAAATCGATAAACTAAGATTTATGGCTTGTATCTATCAATCTATTGATTAAAAATTTAGGTGTAATCTATTAAACAAAAGCATGGTAAACCCCAAAGCTTTGGTAAGGTTTTTCGATTCCCTAAATGAAAAAATGAATAGGTTTAGAAAAAAATCGTAGGATCGACGGTCGTTTGAACCTTCAACTACAAAGTGAAAATAATGTCCAAATATCGCCGTTATCCCTTTCTACAAATATATCGCCGTCCAAATTCCTACAATTGTAAACAAAAGAGAGGAGGAATATATAGTATCTTTAACACTATTGGAATTATTCCTCATATGTAGCTATCATATAAACTATCCCTCCGAAACATTGGTAATGATAATCTTTTCAAACTCGCTTACTGGGTCGTGGACATAATCTCTGTAATAATTTTAATTTTAAGAAATTAATGAATTCTTTTTTCAGGAGACAAAATTTTAAATTACACAAAGAGAAGCTGATGCACTTTTTTTATATTTGTTTTAAATGTTAAATATTTATAAAATTAATAACCAATTCTGGAGGTTTATTTGGTCTTATGACCTAAATCGCAATTCAATAACATAAATTTTTATTAATATTTCACATATTACAATTAGTGATTTATTTAATTACCAGGATTGTCCCCGTTAAAAAAATATAAGGTTGTGTTGCTAGTTATGCTCCGTTCAGAGCGATATAAACGATAAAGTATGTGGTAGTGTTTGATTAATTCTATAAATTGGATTTTAAACTCATAAAAATAGTTTTCCAACTATATTTTTTTAAAAATTAATATTAGTAATATTTAGTATAAATTTTTTCAAATTAAAAGTAGTGTTTTATTCCTGAGAATATAACTTTTATTGATTACAAATTGATATAATTTAATGTAGCCCCCCCCCATATTATAGTTTAATTGGGAACAACAGAATGAGACTTAAACATGAATTAAGCAATATTTTTCTACGTTGAAGCAAATCCTCCATTAAGTTAACGTTGGAAAAATTTTTAAGAAAAATCTATCATATTTCTGTTGAATTAAATTCGAAAATACTGGGCACGTTACATAAAAAATTTTCCCCGCGGTAACATATGATTATAATTATCTGAAAGAATAAAATATAATAAAATCACAAACGCCCTTTGGATTTGTTATTTTAAAAGTTTCTGAATAGGGAAAAGTGGCATATCATTGTTACGAGATTTGGAAAAGAATGTGACAATTACTAACTGTATGTATATAGCTACATATTTACCACAGAGTTTAGTTTACATAAATTTCAGTCATATCTATTTGGTGCATAAAACCGGTTTGTTTAGGCCTATTTTGACAAATAAAATGACACGACCTTGTAATCGGTTTGTATAGTACATTTAAACACAATAATTCTTAGAGGTAATGTCATGCATTAATTGTAGAGCATAGGCTATTGGTAGCGTTTTTTAAAGACTACATTGATTTACTTTTTATTTTAAACTAAAAATTAATAAAACATTTTATTATCGAAAATATTGGGATTTTAATTTTTAGATTAGGATTGTGAAAAGAGGCCCAGTAGTAAAAAACGGAACATGTAAATCCGTTTGGCAAGTTTAGTAACCTGGTAAGTTTTTTAAAACTGTTTAGAAGGCAGGTTGACTGCCTTTGGGAATTATGATTAGAACCTTGTCTGGAGTGTGCCGAGTACTGTTTCTCCTTGATTGATACAAGCGTGACCAATGAGGAGAACACCGCGGATGTCCCGGGAAAAGTTGGTTGGGAAAGGGGGAATATTTAAAGCGCCCCGCTCATTAACTTTTTCGCCCGTTCTTTTGGGCAATTTCGTGGATTAAAGGTGAATTACAGTGCGCCGTGTTTCTTAAAATTTTTTGTCCGGCGAGGGATTTTGAGGTAAGTACCAAATTTTTTGTAAGTTTTTATTGAAAATAGTCCTTTTCCCAATTTGATTAATTAAAAAACTAATTTTGTTGTCTTTTGTTATAGGAAAAAACAAACTTAAATTCATAGAAAAACTATAGAGCCATTTGAATAACTTATTCTCGAGGAACAATAGAGTCAGTAATAGAATCATACAAGTTTATATTTGGGTCCATGGATTGAAATAAATACTGAATTTTTTTGAACTTGGTTAATAACTTTAAATGAGATTATTGAAAAGTAGTAATTTAGTTTAAAAAATATTTAACATGGAAATCTCCTGGTTTTATTGTGAATTATTAATTGGACCCTACCATGGTAATTTGAGTGCATCCCTTGCCCCTATAAATTGCTCTACCTGCGCCGCTACCAACAGTCGCATACGTCCTGAGATCTAATCGGACTCGCGTTGTCGCCTCCTTGTAGTAGTCTAAGGCTCCCTTACTACTTCGGCGGTACTCCCTTGACGAGGAAGTTTGCTCTAATCTGTATTGTAAAACCTTTTGCCCGAAAAGTTAGGTATTAACTCAGTTAAAGAGAATATTTAAATCTTTAGTTATTACCAACTTTTAATTTTATTTTGATATTTCTAAAACATGTATTATTTTATTCTTTGAAGAGAGCCTGTGATTATTTATAGTTTGACATACTCTTCATTCAAAATATTTCTATTTCTTGCCAAAGGTAACTTTTTAAATTTTATCTAAACGGTTTGTCCAATATTTTGCTGAGAAAATAGAGTAATGAAAAATTCAGAAAACGTTTGAAATTATTAATTTTCCAGTTTTGAAATAAATCCATTATTTTTATTTAGAACTGAGATTTTTATGATTAGACCAAAACCAGTATCATTTTTAATAGTTAAACCAATTTAGTAATATAATTGTAATGACATATTCCACTTGGAAGCTTACCAATCAAAAAAGTAATTTATATCGTCTTGGATGTCTCATTGATAATTTAAATATTAATACTCGGGAATATGAATATCAACAATTCCAGAGTCGTTTAATACAAGTCAAGATGGAACACCTAAACCAATATGCTGTTTTAATCAAAAAAGTCCCGAGGCTGCCCTAACCTCGATTACAACTGTCCTGATATGAATCATGGCTTAACGTTACAATTGTAAACTGTCAGCCCGGTAAAACTGGCATGAACACGTCAAATTAAAATTTGGTTTGTAAATAAACACGTTTAATAAACACTCAACAGCTACCATAGTTTTTACCTGTTTTT